>NC_133336.1:214854742-215044742 GCF_042186555.1 Aquarana catesbeiana | reverse complement strand
ATAGGTAGAGAGGGGAGGGGTTAGAACTTCTGTACAATGGGTGACTTCCTGTCCTGGTGACCCCAATTGGTTATAGGTAGAGTGGTGGTATTCCTTCACTTCCTGTCCTGGTGACCCCCATTGGCTATAGGTAGAGTGGGGATATTCCTTCACTTCCTGTCCTGGTGACCCCCCATTGGCTATAGGTAGAGTGGGAATATTCCTTCACTTCCTGTCCTGGTGACCCTCGGTAGTTGTGGGTAGAGAGGGTTAGAACCTCTGCCTAGTGGGTGGGGGAATAGTCCTTCACTTCCTGTCCTGGTGACCCCCATTGGCTATAGGTAGAGTGGGGATATTCCTTCACTTCCTGTCCTGGTGACCCCCACAGGAAATGAGGGGAAATCCCTCCACACGTACTGTATGTACAATCTTGACTCTGAACAGAAGATAAACCAATGGGAAGGTCTCGTTATGGAGCTCTGATGAGGGAGGGACAGGCCGTGTCACGTCTCCGGGGACGTTGTCTGGGCCGGTTCTCCCACTGGAAGACTTCCATGGTGCAGGTTATGACCCGTGGCGCGCCCCACCCCCATACCCCAGAAAGTATGTCGATGTTTATACAGCCCTTCACCAGAGATCACCCCGGGGGAAGGATCTGCTCCACGGCTGGGAGGACCGGTTCCTTCATCCATTATTCATCATCGTCACTCCCAGAACTCTGACAGATGTCACAATGACCTCATCTGGTGGAGATTGTACAACCAGATTGTATGGTGTATGGCCAGAATAATAAGTCTGAGAACTCGTGGATGTAGGTTGACTGGTCTGTAGTTGCCTCCTGTACAGCCAGACCTGTCTTTTTCAATATACAGTCCCTTGAAAAAGTATTCATACCCCTTGAAATTCCCCACATCTTGTCATGTTACAACCAAAATACGTAAATGTATTTTATTGGGATTTTATGTGATAGACCAACACAAAGTGGCTCATAATTGTGAAGTGGTATAAATAAATATGTGAAAAGTGTGTGTGTGTGTGGGGGGGGGGGGGGCATTTGTATTCAGCCCCCTTTACTCTGATACCCCCTAACTATAATCTAGTGGAATCAATTGCTTTCAGAAGTCACCTAATTAGTAAATAGAGTCCACCTGTGTGTAATGTAATCTCAGTATAAATACAGCTGTTCTGTGAAGCTCTTAGAGGTTTGTTAGAGAACCTTAGTGAACAAAAACAGCATCATGAAGGCCAAGGAACACACCAGACAGGTCAGGGATAAAGTTGTGGAGAAGTATAAAGCAGGGTTAGGTTATAAAGGAATATCCCAAGCTTTGAACATCTCACGGAGCTCTGAGTATGGCACAACTGCAAACCTACCAAGACATGGCCGTCCACCTAAACTGACCAGGCCGGGCAAGGAGAGCATTCATCAGAGAAGAGCCAAGAGGTCCATGGTAACTCTGGAGGAGCTGCAGAGATCCACAGCTCAGGTGGGAGAATCTGTCCACAGGACAACTATTAGTCGTGTTCTCCACAAATCTGCCCTTTATGGAAGAGTGACAAGAAGAAAGACATTGGTGAAAGAAAGTCATAAGAAGTCCTGTTTGCAGTTTGTGAGAAGCCATGTGGAGGACACAGCAAACATGTGGAAGAAGGTGATCTGGTCAGATGAGACCAAAATTCAACTTTTTGGCCTAAAAGCAAAACGCTATGTGTGGGGAAAACTAACACTGCACATCACCCTGAACACACCATCCCCACCGTGAAACATGGTGGTGGCAGCTTCATGTGGTGGGGATGTTTTTCTTCAGCAGGGACAGGGAAGCTGGTCAGAGATGATGGGAAGATGGATGGAGACAAATACAGGACAATCTTAGAAGAAAACCTGTTAGAGTCTACAAAAGACGTGAGACTGGGGCGGAGGTTCACCTTCCATCAGGACAACGACCCGAAACATCCAGCCAGAGCTACAATGGAATGGTTTAGATCAAAGCATATTCATGTGTTAGAATGGCCCAGTCACAGTCCAGACCTAAATCACATTGAGAATCTGTGGCAAGACTTGAAAATTGCTGTTCACAGACGCTCTCCATCCAATCTGACAGAGCTTGAGATATTTTACAAAGAAGAATGGGCAGAAATGTCCTCTCTAGATGTGCAAAGCTGGTAGAGACATCCCCAAAAAGACTTGTAGAGAAAGGGGGTTCTACAAAGTATTGACTCCGGGGGGCTCCATACACATACCCCCCCCACACTTTTCACATATTTATTTGTATCATTTATAATTTTCCTTCCAATTCACAATTATGTGACAATTTGTGTTGGTCTATCACATAAAATCCCAATAGAATACATTAACATTTTTGGTTGTAACATGACAAAGTGTGGGAAATGTCAAGGGGTATGAATACTTTTTCAAGGCACTGTAGTTACCAGATTTTCTCTACTCCAATCAGCGGGTACTGTTCTAGTTAATAAAATGTAGAAAATCAGGAATAGTGATCTGGCTATCACCGCATTAAGCTCTCTGAGAACTCATGGATGTAGGCTGACTGGTTTGTAGTGACCTGGTTTACATCTAGATGTTTCAATATTGGTACCACATTTGCTCTACGCCAATAGGCGGGTAATGTTACAGTCAATAAAGTGTTTTTAAAAATCAGGAAGAGTGACCTGGCTATTATCGAGCAAAGCTCTCTGAGAACTCGTGGGTGTAGGCTGACTGGTCTGTAGTTGCCTCATGTACATCTAGACCTGTTTTTCAATATGGTTACCAGATTTTCTCTATGCCAGTTAGCAGGTATTGTCCCAGTTAACAATATGTCTTATAAAATCAGGAATAGTGACCTGGCTATCACCGCATTAAGCTCCCTGAGGACTCACAGGTGTAGGCTGACTGGTCTGTAGTTGCCCAGTGTATTATTAGACCCAATTTTTCAATATTGGTACCACATTTGCTCTACGCCAATCCACGGCAATGTTACAATCGGTAAAGTGTCTTTAAAAATCAGGAAGAGGGACTTGGCTATTACTGAGCTAGGCTCTCTGAGAACTCACGGATGTAGGCTCACTGGTCTGTAGTTGCCCAGTGTATATCTAGACCCAATTTTTCAATATTAGTACCGCTTTTATCCTGTGCGAATTAGAGCGTAATGTTACAGTCAATAAAGTGTCCTTAAAAATTAGTGAGCATGACCTGGCTATTATCAAGCTAAGTTCTCTGAGAACTCGTGGATGTAGGCTGACTGGTCTGTAGTTGCCCAGTGTATTATTAGACCCAATTTTTCAATATTGATACCACATTTGCTCTATGCCAATCCACGGCAATGTTACAATCGGTAAAGTGTCTTTAAAAATCAGGAAGAGGGACTTGGCTATTACTGAGCTAGGCTCTCTGAGAACTCACGGATGTAGGCTCACTGGTCTGTAGTTTCCTGGCATACATTTAGATCACCTTTTTAAAATATTGGTTCCACATTTGCTGTATGCCAATCAGTGGGCACTGTTCCAGTCAAAAAAATGTCTTTTAAAAATCAGGATTGATAACCTGGCTAATATTGAGCTAAGCTCTCTGAGAACTTGTGGGTGTAGGCTGACTGCTCTGTATTTGCCTGGTGTACACCTGGACCCCTTTTTTGAATACTGGCACCATATTTGCCCTATGCCAATCAGTGGGTATCGTTTCAGTCAATAAAATGTTTAAAATCACGAATAGTGACCTGGCTATCACCGAGCTAAGCTCCCTGAGGTCTCAAGGATGTAGGCTGACTAGCCTGTAGTTGCCTGCCATATAGTTAGACCCCCCCTTTTTGAATATTGTTTCCACATTTGCCATATGCCAATCAGTGGGTACGGTTCCAGTCAATAAAATGCCCTTTTAAAATCGGGATTAGTGACCTGGCTAATATTGAGCTAAGCTCTGTGAGGACTTGTGGATGTAGGCTGACTGGTCTGTAGTTGTCTGGTGTAAATCTCGACCCCCTTTTCAATATTGGCACCAAGTTTTCTCTATGCCAATCAGCAGTCAATAAAGTGTCTTTAACAATTGGGAATAGTAACCTAGATATTATTGAGCTAAGCTCCCTGAGGACTCATGGATGTAGGCTGACTGGTCTGTAGTTGTCTGGTGTAAATCTCGACCCCCTTTTCAATATTGGCACCAAATTTGCCCTATGCCAATCAGCAGTCAATAAAGTGTCTTTAACAATTGGGAGTAGTAACCTAGATATTATTGAGCTAAGCTCCCTAAGGACTCATGGATGTAGGCTGACGGGTCTGTAGTTACCTGGTATACATCCAGACCCCGTTTACTCCTTTACAATCGTGTCACCTCTAGGGGCTCATTTGGAGAGGCACTGAGACCTCCTCTGTTATAGACCACTGTCTGCTGCAACTGCATTCATCTTGGCGTAACCCCAGAAGCTGAGGCCAGTGTTACCCCACAGGTGGAGGTTTTCTTTCCTGGGCCCATTGGGAGAAGTGGGATAGAATTCCCTATGGGCCCTCCAGAGCTCTGCATATACAGTAGAAGACATAGGAGTTTCATTATATGACGAAGCACATAAACCGTAACAGATAAAGCACACCGTAATGAGATGCAATGCTTTATTCTAGAATCTATACATACTACAAGAACATACATAGAACGTAGAGGCGTGTTCTCTGAACTCATTCCAGGGCAGACATTGGAGACACCTTTCATATACATCGACTTTCCTTTGACTCATCACAGCAATTCCTCTTCTAGTAAAAATATTCATCTACCCAATGCACCGACCTGGCACTGTCATCACATCAGTAATATGGGGCCAGAAAAAACTCTTGCCAAGGGGCAACCTGGCATGTAGCTTCAGTATAAAATTCTTGAGTTGGGACCTGATGAGCTGGCACTATTGCTCCAGGAACCTGATGAGCTGGCACTGGTGCTCCAGAGACCCAATGAGCTGGCATTGGTGCTCCAGGGACTTGTTGAGCCTGAGAAGCTGGTATTGAAGTTGCAACAGGCTGAGGAACTGGCACTGGTGCTGTAGGGACATGGTGAGCTTGTACTGGCACCACCGAGACCTGAGATGCTTGCTGAGGTGCTGGTGGGGCCTGAGCTGGCACTGATGCAGCATGGATCTGAGAGAATGATACTGGTACACTAAAGCCCGGATGAACTGCCACTGGTGCTGTTGGGTAATGTAGAACAGGAACTTGTTGCACAGGGGTCTGAGGAGCTGGTCCTGAAGTTCCAACATGCTGAGGAACTGGCACTGGTACTGTAGGGTCATGGTGAGCTTGTACTGGAACCACAGAGATCTGGGATGCTTGCTGTGGTGCTGCATAGGGCTGAGCTGGCACTGGAACTGCAGGGGCCTGAGAGACTAGTACAGTTACCGGATACGGGGCTACTTGTGGTGCAGGGACCAGAGTAACTGGCACTAGTGCTGCCGGGGCATGGTGAGCTTGTACTGCCACCGCCGGGACCTGAGAAGCTTGCTGTGCTGCTGGTGGGGCCTGAGTTGGCACTGGTAATGCATTGATCTGAGAAACTGGTACTGGTGCACTATAGCCTGGATGAACTGCCACTGGTGCTGTTGGGTAATGTAGAACAGGAACTTGTTGCACAGGGGTCTGAGGAGCTGGTCCTGAAGTTCCAACATGCTGAGGAACTGGCACTGGTACTGTAGGGTCATGGTGAGCTTGTACTGGAACCACAGAGATCTGGGATGCTTGCTGTGGTGCTGTGTAGGGCTGAGCTGGCACTGAAACTGCAGGGGTCTGAGAGACTGGCACTGGTGCACCATGACCCTGGTGAACTGGCACTGGTTCTGCAGGGACCCGATGAACTGGTACATGTAGCACATCAGCATTAGGAGCTGGTTCTGATGCTGAAGCAGGCTGAGGAACTGGCACTGGTGCTCCTTGGGCATGGTGAGCTTGTACTGGCACCACAGAGACCTGAGATGCCTGCTGTGGTACTGCGGGGGCCTGAGAGACTGGCACTGGTGCACCATAGCCCTGATGAACTGGTGCTGTTGGGCCATGGTGAGCTTCTGCTGGCACCACAGAGATCTGAGAAGCTTGCTGTGAAGCTGGTGGGGCCTGAGCTAGCATTGGTACTGCAGGGGTCTGAGAGACTGGCACTGGTGCACCATAGCCTTGATGAACTGGTATTGTCGGGCTATGGTGAGCTTCCACTGGCACCACAGAGGCCTGAGAAGCTTGCTGTGAAGCTGGTGGGGCCTGAGCTAGCATTGGTACTGCAGGGGTCTGAGAGACTGGCACTGGTGCACCATAGCCTTGATGAACTGGTGTTGTCGAGCTATGGTGAGCTTCCACTGGCACCACAGAGACCTGAGAAGCTTGCTGTGAAGCTGGTGGGGCCTGAGCTGGAATTGGTACTGCATGGATCTGAGAGACTGGCACTAGTGCACCATAGCCCTGATGAAATGGCACTGGTGCTGCGGGGGAATGTGAAACGGGAACTTGGTGCACAGGTTCCTGAGGAGCTGGTCCTGAAGTTGCAACAGGCTGAGGAACTGCCACTGGTGCTGTAGGGCCATGGTGAGCTTGTACTGGCACCACAGAGACCTGAGAAGCTTGCTGTGAAGCTGATGGGGCCTGATCTGGCATTGGTACTGCAGGGGTCTGAGAGACTGGCACTGGTGCACCATAGCCCTGATGAACTGGTGCTGTTGGGCCATGGTGAGCTTCTGCTGGCACCACAGAGACCTGAGAAGCTTGCTGTGAAGCTGGTGGGGCCTGAGCTAGCACTGGTACTGCAGGGGTCTGAGAGACTGGCACTGGTGCACCATAGCCTTGATGAACTGGTGTTGTTGGGCTATGGTGAGCTTCCACTGGCACCACAGAGACCTGAGAAGCTTGCTGTGAAGCTGGTGGGGCCTGAGCTGGAACTGATACTGCATGGATCTGAGAGACTGGCACAGGTGCACCATAGCCCTGATGAAAAGGCACTGGTGCTGTCGGGCTATGGTGAGCTTCCACTGGCACCACAGAGACCTGAGAAGCTTGCTGTGAAGCTGGTATGGCCTGGGCTGGCACTGGTGCTGCGGGGGATTGTGGAATGGGAACTGGTGCTCTAGGAGCCTGATGAACTAGCGCTGGTGCTCTGTGGGCGTGGTGAGCTTGTACTGGCACAGAGACCTGAGAAGTTTGCTGTAGTGCTGCTGGGGCCTGAACTGGCATTGGTACTGCATGGATCTGAGAGACTGGCACTAGTGCACCATAGCCCTGATGAAATGGCACCGGTGCTGCGGGGGAATGTGGAACAG
The DNA here is from genome assembly GCF_042186555.1 of Aquarana catesbeiana. Lineage (NCBI taxonomy): Eukaryota > Metazoa > Chordata > Amphibia > Anura > Ranidae > Aquarana > Aquarana catesbeiana. The sequence goes on along the minus strand of NC_133336.1, from coordinate 215,037,489 downwards.
GAACTTGGTGCACAGGTTCCTGAGGAACTGGTCCTGAAGTTGCAACAGGCTGAGGGATTGGCACTGGGGCTGTAGGGCCATGGTGAGTTTGTACTGGCACCTGAAAAACTTGCTCTGTAACAGCTGGGGCCTGTGCTGGCATTGGTGCTACAGTTACCGGATGAACGGATATTTGTGGTACATGGACCAGTGTAACTGGCACTGGTACTGTAGGGTCATGGTGAGCTTGTACTGGAACTACAGAGATCTGGGATGCTTGCTGTGGTGCTGCGTGGGCCTGAGCTGGCACTGGTACTGCAGGGGTTTGAGAGACTGGCACTGGTGCCCCATAGCCCTGATGAACTGGTGCTGTCAGGCCATGGTGAGCTTCCACTGGCACCACAGAGACCTGAGAAGCTTTCTGTGAAGCTGGTGGGGCCTGAGCTGGCACTGGTGCTGCGGGGGCATGAGGAATGGAAACTGGTGCTCTAGGAACCTGATGAACTGGCACTGGTGCTCCATTGGCATAGTGAACTTGTACTGGCACCACAGAGACCTGAGAAGCTTGCTGTAGTGCTGCTTGGGCCTGAGCTGGCATTGGTACTGCATGGATCTGAGAGACTGGCACTAGTGCACCATAGGCCTTATGAAACGGTACTGGTGCTGCGGGGGAATGTGGAATGGGAATTTGGTGCACAGATTTATGAGGAGCTGGCCCTGAAGTTGCAACAGGCTGAGGGACTGGCACTGGGGCTGTAGGGCCATGGTGAGTTTGTACTGGCACCTGAAAAACTTGCTCTGTAACAGCTGGGGCCTGAGCTGGCATTGGTGCTACAGTTACCGGATGAACTGATATTTGTGGTACACGGACCAGTGTAACTGGCACTGGTGCTGTGGGGACATGTTGAGCTTGTACTGCCACTGCAGGGACCTGAGAAGCTTGCTGTGGTGCTGCTGGGCCCTGAGCTGGCACTGGTGCTCCAAGGACTTGATGAGCTAGCATTGGTGCTCCAGGGACCTGATGAGCTGGCATTGGTGCTCCAGGGACCTGATGAGCTGGCATTGGTGCCCCAGGAACCTGATGAGCTGGCATTGGTGCTCCAGGAACCTGATGAGCTAGCACTGGTACTTCAGTGGTGTGAGCAGCTGTCACAGGTGCTGCAGGGGTCTGAGGAACTGGTACTCTTGCCGCATGGACCTCAGTTGCTGGCACCTGTGATATAGGACCCTGGTGAGCTTGCAATGGTGCTGCAGGGTCCTGGCGAGCCAATACTTGTGGCACAGGGCCCTGAGAAACTGCTTCTGGGACCTGATGAGCTAGCACTGGTACTTCAGAGGCGTGAGCAGGTGTCACAGGTGCTGCAGGGGTCTGAGGAACTGGTACTCTTGCCGCATGGACCTCAGTTGCTGGCACCTGTGATATAGGACCCTGGTGAGCTTGCAATGGTGCTGCAGTGTCCTGGCGAGCCAATACTTGTGGCACAGGGCCCTGAGAAACTGCTTCTGGGACCTGATGAGCTAGCACTGGTACTTCAGAGGCGTGAGCAGGTGTCACAGGTGCTGCAGGGGTCTGAGGAACTGGTACTCTTGCCGCATGGACCTCAGTTGCTGGCACCTGTGATATAGGACCCTGGTGAGCTTGCAATGGTGCTGCAGTGTCCTGGCGAGCCAATACTTGTGGCACAGGGACCTGATACACTGCTGCTGGGACCTGCTGAGCTAGCACTGGTACTTCAGAGGCGTGAGCAGGTGTCACAGGTGCTGCAGGGGTCTGAGGAACTGGTTCTCTTGCCGCATGGACCTCAGTTGCTGGCACCTGTGATATAGGACCCTGATGAGCTTGCAGTGGTGCAGCAGTGTCCTGGCGAGCCAATACTTGTGGCACAGGGACCTGATACACTGCTGCTGGGACCTGCTGAGCTAGCACTGGTACTTCAGAGGCGTGAGCAGGTGTCACAGGTGCTGCAGGGGTCTGAGGAACTGGTACTCTTGCCGCATGGACCTCAGTTGCTGGCACCTGTGATATAGGACCCTGATGAGCTTGCAGTGGAGCTGCAGAGTCCTGGCGAGCCAATAATTGTGGCACAGGGCCCTGAGAAACTACTTCTGGGACCTGAACTGGCATTTCAGGGGACTGAAGAACTAACACTACTGTAACATTGACCTGAAGACCTGGTGCTGGGACTGCAGGGACCCAAGGAACTGGCACTGGGACTGTAGGAGTCTGTGGAACTGGGACTGCAGGGGCGTGAGGAACTGGCACTGCAACTGCGGAAGACTGTGAAACTGGCAATGGACCTGCAGAGGTCTGTGGAACTGGCACTGATGCAACATTGACCTGTGGAACTGGCACTGTCACTGTAGGGGTCTGAAAAGCTAACATTGGCGCAACACAGATGAGAGGAACTGGCACTGGTGCAATGTGGACCTTATAAGCATGCACTGTTGTTACAGAAGCCTCAGAACCCATCACTGGGACTGTGGGGATATGAGGAACTTGCACTGACACTACTGGGGTCTGAGCTGTTGCAATTACTGTAGAAACCTGAGGAACCAGAACTGGCACTGGTGCAACATGGGCCTGAGGATCTGTCAGTGGTGCTGCAGGGGCCTGAGGATATAGCACTGTTGGAACATGGACGGGAGGACCTGGCACTGGTACTATAAGGGCCTGTGGAACTGGCACTGCAATGTGCTGAGGAACTGGCACTACAGGGTGCTGAGGAATGGGCATGGGTACAAAATGGACCTGCTGAGCATGCACTGCTGCTACAGGGGCCTGAGAAACCGCCACTGAGCCTGCAGGAACTTGAAGAGGAACATGAGGAGCTAGCACAGATGCTGAAGGGACCTGAGAAACTGCTGCTTGGGCCTGAGCTGGCACTGGTGAAGCATGGATCTGAGAGACTGGTACTGGTGCTGCAGTTACTGGATACAGGGATACTTGTGGTGCAGGGACCAGAGTAACTGGCACTGGTGCTGCCTGGGCATGGTGAGCTTGTACTGCTGGGGCCAGAGCTGGCATTGGTACTGCATGGGTCTCAGAGACTGGCACTGGTGCTCCATAACCCTGAGGAACTGGCACTGGTGCTAGAGGGGAATGCAGAACAGTAATATGTTGCACAGGAGTCTGAGGAGCTGGTCCTGAAGTTGTAACAGGCTGATAAACTGGCACTGGTGCTGCAGGACCATGGTAAGCTTGCACTGGTACCACAGCTTGCTGTGGTGCTGCTGGGGCCTGAGCTGGCACTGGTGCAACATGGGTCTGAGAGCCTGGCACTGGTGCACCATGGCCTTGGTGAGCTGACATTGGTTTTGCATGGACCTGACGATCTGGTAAATGTGGCACAGAGGCATGAGGAGCAGGTTTTGATGCTGCAACAGCTGGAGGAACTGGCACTAGTATTGGATGTTGCTCCAGTAAATGCACTGGTAACACAGGGGCCTGAGATGCTTGCAATGGTGCTGCAGTCTCTTGGGAAGCTGGCATTTGTGGTAAGGGGCCTTGATGTGCTGGCACTGGTGCTCCAGACTCCTGAGGAACTGGCACTGCAGGAACTTGAGAAGCTGGCACTGCAGGAACTTGAGAAGCTGTTGCTGCAGGAACTTGAGAAGCTGGAACTGAAGGAACTGCAGAATGAGAGGCTGGCACTGCAGGAACTTGAGAAGCTGGTGCTGAAGGGACTTGAGAAGCTAGTACTGCAGGAACTTGAGAAGCTGGTACTGCAGGAACTTGATAGGTTGTTGCTGTAGGAACCTGAGGAGCTGACACCAATGGCACTGGTACCAAAGGAGGCAAATCTTGTGGCACACTGACTTGAGGTGCTGGCATAGTTACTGTAGGTCCCTGGGGAGTATGTACAAGTGGTACAGAAGGATGAGAAGTGGGCACTAAGACAACAGGGGCCTGAGAAGCTGGCACTGGCATTGCGGGGACCTGAGGATCAACTGGCTGTAAGCTTTCCCATGAACAAACACATGGATTGCCAATTGTCTGAGTTCCCACTTGCTGAACTTGAGCTTCTGGTTGAGCTGGTAAACCTTGCTGTGCTTGGGTAGATGGTATGCCAGGCGAGGGAGCTGGTGGTTGAGCTGGGGCACCCTGTTGACCCTGAGCCTCTGTTGGAAGCAGTGCTTTCTGTGGAGGGACGTGACTTGGATCCTGGACATTTGGTGGCTGCTGTGGTGGTGGACCCCCAGCTGTTGGTTGTTGATTGGCAGAAGCTGGCTGTTGCGCAATACAAAGTAGTGAGCTCCTGGCTTTGCCCAGATGCTTGTAGTATGCCTTGGCGACCACACTCACCAACGTGATGTATTCTTTAAAGCTGATTTCACCGTCACGGTTTTTGTCCACTGCTTTCCAAACGAGGCCTACAGTTTCTGCATCCCCTGAGTTCTGTAAGAGGAATGGGAGAAAAGGTCAATGACTTAAATTAGTCCACGAATAAGTCTACATTTGAGCGTATTTTCAGTGACACATGCGTACATATCTATAAACCGGCTTGTCTCTAACCATCACCAAGCATGCACACAGTTGACCATTGCTAAATCACAGACTAGTAGGGCTTTAAATGGACTTAAAAAAAGAAATATGGGACTTGCCGATGCACTTAAAAATATAATGTCTTCTATTCATTAAAATTGTATTCAAAAGTAGAACATAATTTTCACGATTGGACTTTAAAAAAAAAAAACCTGAGCTGTATCCTCTGCCCTTTGTAGATGGACAATGTTGGGTCCATCAATTCCACCCCATTTCCAGTGTTATACTCACTCGGATGGCCTCAGACAGCTCCTCCTGTATGAACTGCTCCATCTGTGCAGGTTTTAGGTGCTGACCATGACACGGGTTCTGGAAATATTTCTCGTAGATGTGAATAAGTGTCTTAATAGCTTGCATGAGGTCAGACATCTTGGATGTTGTTCTCTAAAACCTACAAATGTTAAAAATGAAACTGTTAGCAATTACTCATTTGCACGGTTGTTAAATAATAAATAATTATACTGTACATTATAATTAATTATCAGGTATGGAAGGAGGTGTAGAATTAGGTATAGAAGAGGGTGTAGGATTAGGTATGGAAGGAAGTTTAGAATGAGATATGGGAGATGTAGGATGGGAAGAGGTGTAGGATGAGGCATTGTAGAGGTATGGGAGGAGGTGTAGGATGAGGTATGGAAGGAGGTTTAGAATTAGGTATGGTAAAGGTATTGGAGAAGGTGTAGGATGAGGAATGGAAGGGTGTGTAGGATGAGGTATGAAAGAGGGTGTAGGATGAGGTATGGGAGGATGTGTAGGATGAGATATAGGAGAAGGTATAGGATGAGGTATGGAAGAAGATGTAGGATGAGGTATGAGAGGAGGTGTAGAATGAGATATGAAAGGAGGTGTAGATTTAGGTATAGAAGAAGGTGTAGGAAGAGGTATGGAAGGAGGTGAAGGATGAGATATGGGAGGAGGTGTAGGATGAAGTAAGGGAGGAGGTGTAGGATGAGGTATGGAAGGAGGTTTAGGATGAGGTATGGTAGAGGTATGGGATGAGGTATAGGATGCAGTATGGAAGGAGGTGAAGGATTAAGTATGGAAGAAGGTGTAGGATGAGGTATGGAAGGAGGTGTAGTATAAGACATGGGAAGAGGTGTAGGATGAATTATGGGAGGAGGTGTAGGATGAGGTATGGAAGGAGGTTTAGGATGAGGTATGGTAGAGGTTTGGGGGGAAGTGTAGGATGAGGTATGAAAGGAGGTTTAGGATGAGGTATGGTAGAGGAATGGGAGAAGGTGTAGGATGAGGTATGGAAGGGGGTGTAGGATGAGGTATTGGAGGAAGTGTAGGAAGAGATATGGGAGAAGGTATAGAATGAGGTATGGAAGAAGATGTAGGATGTAGTATGAGTGGAGGTGTAGGATGAGGTATGAAAAGAGGTGTAGAATGAGATATTGGGGAAGGTGTAGTATAAGGTATGGGAGAAGATGTGTGATGAGGTATGGGAGAAGATGTGTGATGAGGTATGGGAGAAGATGTAGGGTAAGGTATAGACGAAGATGTGGGGTAAGGTATAGGAGAAACGTAGGATGAGGTATGGGAGAAGATGTGAGATGAGGTATGTGAGGAGGTATAGGATGAGGTATGTGAGGAGATGTAGGGTGAGGTAGGTAAGGAGGTATAGAATGAGGTATGTGAGGTGGTGTAGGATGAGGTATGGGAAGAGGTGTACAATGATATATGGAAGAAGGTATAGGATAAGGTATCAGAGGAGGTGTAGGATGATGTATGTAAGGAGGTGTATTATGTGGTATAGGAGGTGTTGGGTGATGCATGGAAGGAGATGTGAAATGAGGTACAGAAGGAGATGTAGGATGAAGTACTGAATGTAAGAAGAAGTAGGATAAGGTATAGAGGGAGGTGTTGGATGAGATATGGAAGAGGTGTTGGATGAGGTATGGAAGAGTGTATTGAGGCATGGAAGAAGGTGTAAGATGAGGTATGGTGGGAGGTACAAAAGGGGATAATGAGTTACAGAGGGAGGTCTAAGAGGTATGGCAGAAGGAGAAGGACCAGGTATAAATGGGGATACTGAGTTGTGGAGGGAGGTGAAGGATGTGATAGGGAGGGATGGAGGTGTTGGATGAGGTATGGAAGAGTGTATTGAGGCATGGAAGAAGGTGTAAGATGAGGTATGGTGGGAGGTACAGAAGGGGGTATTGGAGAAGATGTAGGATGAGATATGGGGAAGGTATAGGATGAGGTATGACAGAAGAAAAAGGATGAGGTATAAATGGATGAAGGTGTTGGATGAAGTATAAAAGAGCGTATTGAGGTGTGTGAGGTGGTGTAAGATGAAGTTTGAAAAGTAGTGTACACTGATACATAGGAGAAGGTATACAATGAGGCATTGGAAGAGGTGTAGAATGAGGTAGCCACTGTCTATGATTATGGGAGTAGCTCTTATCTGATGGTCTTTTGTATAAATTCAGCGTGTTTCTCTAATAATGCAGTTCTTGTGGTTTGCTCCAAAACCTGGTGTTGCCTAGTTCTTTGAGGTAACTATAGCTATATTAATTGGCATTGTGTTCCAGAGCTTGGGAAGTAGCTTCTTGGCGGAGATACCTAGTCGGGGTGTCCGGAGTCTGTCACAATGAGATATGGAGGGGGTGTAGGATTAGATATGGAAGGATATTGGTATGGAACGAGGTTTAGGATGAGGCATGGAAGGGGATAATTAGTCACAGAGGGAGGTCCAGAATGAGGTAAGGCAGAAGGAGAAGGATGAGGTATAACTAGAGAGATACTAAGATATGGAGGGAGGTGTAGGATGTGGTATAGATGGAAGCACTGGATGAGGTATGAAAGGGAGTAGTGAGGTATGGAAGGAGGTGTAGGATGAGGTATGGATAGAGGTGTGGAAGGGAGTATTGAGGTATGGAGGGAGGTGTAGGATGATGTATGTAAGGAGGTGTATTATGAGGTATAGGAGGTGTTGGGTGATGCATGGAAGGAGATGTGAAATGAGGCACAGAAGGAGATGTAGGATGAAGTACTGAATGTAAGAAGAGGTAGGATAAGGTATGGAGGGAGGTGTTGGATGAGATATGGAAGAGGTGTTGGATGAGGTATGGAAGAGTGTATTGAGGCATGGAAGAAGGTGTAAGATGAGGTATGGTGGGAGGTACAGAAGGGGATAATGAGTTACAGAGGGAGGTCTAAGAGGTATGGCAGAAGGAGAAGGACGAGGTATAAATGGGGATACTGAGTTGTGGAGGGAGGTGAAGGATGTGATAGGGAGGGATGGAGGTGTTGGATGAGGTATGGAAGAGTGTATTGAGGCATGGAAGAAGGTGTAAGATGAGGTATGGTGGGAGGTACAGAAGGGGGTATTGGAGAAGATGTAGGATGAGATATGGTGAAGGTATAGGATGAGGTATGACAGAAGAAGAAGGATGAGGTATAAATGGATGAAGGTGTTGGATTAAGTATAAAAGAGCGTATTGAGGTGTGTGAGGTGGTGTAAGACGAAGTTTGAAAAGTAGTGTACACTGATACATAGGAGAAGGTGTACAATGAGGCATTGGAAGAGGTGTAGAATGAGGTAGCCACTGTCTATGATTATGGAAGTAGCTCTTATCTGATGGTTTTCTGTATAAATTCAGCGTGTTTCTCTAATAATGCAGTTCTTGTGGTTTGCTCCAAAAAGGAGTAGGATGCGGTTTAGAATAGGATGAGGTAAGGATGGAAGTGTTGGATGAGGTATGGAAGAAGAAGAAGGAAGAGGCAGGAGAGAAGATATTGGAATAGTTACAGAAGGCGTAGAAGGAGTTATAGAAGCAGGAATGTTTAGGATATACAATGTAGATTGAGATATGAGAGGATGGGTAGGGGTTATGAATAAAGAAGATATAGGAGACTATTGAACAATAGTGGATTGTATTCTGGAATGAGGTGGCATAAGAGTCATGTAAGAAGATATAGGGGGGGATTTCTGTAAGGAGGTGCAGAAGGTTTTATGAGTACGCTATTTAAGAGGTGAATGGAAGAACAAAAGCCGAGGAACGTTATGGAAGTCATTATAGGGGTAGTTATAGAAGAAGATTTAATTCACAGAAGAAGATATGAGAGAAAGAATGGAAAGGGTAGAGAAGTCAAGTAAGAAAATTAGTTATTGAAGGTGATTTGGGAACTGTTGGGGAAGGCGATATGGGAAGGCTTTTGGGAGGATGTGTAGGAGGCCATATAGTTGAAGAAATTATGGGGTGGAGTTTTGGAAGAGTTGGAAGTAGGTATTGAAGGAAATGTGAAGGTTATGGAAGGTTATATGGGAGGGGTCATCAATGAAGGTGGAAAAAGAAAAATGGAAAAAGATGTAAAACTATTGCTAAATAAATACTTCAGGAAGAAGATGTTGGATAAGTTATGAATGATGTGGGGGGATTTATGGAAGTAGATGTAGGAATAGATCAGGAAGACGATATTGTAAGAGTTATGGATGATTTGGGAAGAATTATGGAAGTAGATATAGGAATATTTCAGGAAGAAGGTGCTGGAAGACTTATGGATAATATGGGAAGATTTATGGAAGTAGACATAGGAATAGTTCAGGAAGACGAGATTGGAAGAGTTATGGATGGTATGGGAAGATTTATGGAAGTAGACATAGGAATATTTCAGGAAGAAGGTGCTGGAAGAGTTATGGATAATATGGGAAGATTTATGGAAGTAGATGTAGGAATAGTTCAGGAAGAAGAAGATAGAAGAGTTATGAATGACATGAGAGGATTTAATGTTTTTTTTTTCTATGAAAATGATATCAATAGCACTAGCAGCATGGGAAAAAAATCATAAATCTAATGCCAAAAATAAATATATAAAAAACATTAAAAAAATTAAGAATAATACATTTTATAATAAGAAAATAATGGTCCCGTATGTTTACTATGTGGCTGGTAATGATTTGGAAGAAACCCAGTATTGCTAGCAGCATTAAAAAAAAATCAACAAATGTGATGGTAAAAAAAATTAAATGAAAGAAAATTGCATTTAATAAAAAATAATATTATTATTATTATTATTAATAATAATAATAATAATAATAATAATAATATTCCTGGTTGGTTACTATGTGGCTAGTAATACATTCAGAAGGAATTCATCATTGCTAGCAGCATGAAAAAATCCAAAAATGTGGTGAAAATAAATAGATTATTAAATGAAATTAAAGAATAATGCATTTGATAAAATAAAATAATAGTTCTAGACTTTCACTACGTGGCCAGTAATACATCTGGCAGCATGAAAAAAAAAATCAAGCTATTTTTTGCAGTCTTTTTGCAGGAGCTGGTGGTCACATACCTGCTTGCGTTGTGTTGAAGCATAGAGCAGTTGTCCATACAGTACAGCGCTGAGTTGCCTGACTCTGTATATATATGATCTTGATGTCCCAGTTGGGCCAGGTTGACACCTTGTGGCGATGATGTCATTGTGAGCGTTCCTCTCTGATTATAGCTGCGGGATGCCGGATAAGTGGATAAAATTAACACTAATAATTTTCTGTACTACAACTCGGCCCATAAAATAGTAAATATTTAACTGCATTCCGTTTGCTGGGCGTATCATCACCTGCCACATCGTACCATTCACCCTACGCAATAAAACCAGTATTCGGGCACTGCACCCCCTGTACTGGACTTGGCGTGTGGTTTATTCTATATACAACCAGCAAAAGTGTGCCCTTTCCAAAATGGGCAAGGTTGGTAGGATGTGGTGGTCAGGAAGCAAGGTGTGCCCCTTCATTTTCTGCTGCTGGAGACGTGATCCTTCCTTAACCACATGTCCCCGAACATCACAGTGGAGGGAGGTGGCTAGGTTTACAGATCAGCACCCTCTCTTCCTAACACACCACCACCATGATTGGCGCACCCTCCCCCGTTGCCCCATCTTACCACCCATCACTGTTCCAGCCAATCCCGCCCACAACTTTCACCACCCAACATTGCTCCAGCCACCCAACCCCCATACTGACCACCTGCCAATTCACCGGCCCTCGCCCATCTCTCACCACCCACCACTCCACCAGCCACCCTTCCACTTTCACCACCTGCCGCTACTCCATACTACTCCCCAACCCACTCTTATCACCTGCAGGTGCTGCCGAGTGGTGGGGGGGTGGTGGCTAGGTTTACAGAACAGCACCCTCTCTTCCTAACAGCCCACCACCATGACTGGCACCACCCCGTTACCCCATCTTACCACCCATCACTGTTCCAGCCAATCCCCCCCAACTTTCACCACCCAACATTGCTCTAGCCACCCAACCCCCATTTTGACCACCTGCCAATTCACCAGCCCTTACCCATCTCTCACCACCCACCACCGTCACCAGCCACTCTCCCCAATCTCTTATCATCTGCAACTGTTCCAACCAATTCATTCCTACTATCTCCGCCTACCACCACTCCAGCCACCCTTGCAATCTCACCACCTACCACTGCGCCAGATACCTAATGTCTCAGTATACCTACCACTGCACCAGCCATCTATCCCATTCTTACTATCTAAGCCTGCAGCAGCCACCCTATCCTCACCACCCCTCAGTACACCAGCCAGCATCCACTCTGACCACCCACCACTTCACCAGCTACCCCTACTCTCAATACCTAGCACTGCACCAGCCACCTCATTACTTTCACCACTTACCACTGCACCAGCCATGCCTAAATATTCTCACCATCTCACCCTCCACTATGGCACCAGCCACCCCCCCATCTCACCAACTCCACCTACCACTATGCTAACAACTCCCACTTTACCACCTACTCCCGCCACCCCATCCTCACCATGCCCCCAATGCACCAGCCAACACCCACTCTGACCATCTGACCACCAGCCACCCCAGCACACTCACCACCCACCACTGCACCAGCTAAACTTCTACTCTTACTACCCTCCATGGCACCAGCCACCACCTACTCTCATCACCTCCACCTACTACTACACTAGACACCCCCCTACCTTGCCACCTGCACCAGCCACCCTCCACAATCGAATAATCTAACACTGCACCAGCCAATCTCCCTTCGATTCTCACCATCTACCACTGTGCCAGCCATCCATCCTACTTCTACTATCTACAACTGCACCAACCACCCCATCCTCCCCACCCCCACTGCACCGGCCAACCTCCTCTCTGACCACCTACCACTACACCAGCCACTGTTGCAATCTCACCATTCATCACAACACCAGCTACCTCCCTGTCTCACTGGCATGGAACCGCTTCCCACACTCCGCTTGAGTGCTTCTGTCAGTACACTGCTTCCTCTAGTCTGGACCTTCAGATATTACAGCCACATATTGCAACCAAGAACCAGACGAGACTAGCTCAGTTAAAAAACTGGGACATGGAATGTTTATTTGAACAAATTCACACAAAATATATACCCCAGGAGGACATGCCCCCCTTCTGATCATATTACCCTAACAATTCAAGCTGTAACCAGAAACATAATTACAACTGACACACTATAAACATTACATTAATTAACCACCTGGATGACTCAGATGTCTCATTGCAGGTCAGACTTGCCGGCTTCAAGCTCAGAAGGTACAATACACATTAACATAATTATAAACACAGAACCCCTTCAGACAATAGCAGGAGACCTTAACATGTATAGTTCAGAATCAAACAAACCAGGAATAGTCTTTATATATTTCCTGGGAGATATTGTGGATAAATATTACTGTCCCATCTGAAGTAATTCAATCCACGTTCTTAGAGTCCATTGAGTGGTGGTCCATCATTAGAGAATGATCTGCTCTCTCTCTCCCTGGGCCATAGTCAGTGGCTAAGAGGCTTGCTACTAGTCCTCTCCAGAAGCCCCTATCTTGGTTAAGTCTGTCACACTCACCACTTACCACTGCACCAGCCATGCCCAAACATTCTTACCATCTACACCTGCATCAACCTCACCAACCTTTAAATTCATACCAGACCCTTATCCAGGCATGCAGCCTGAGTGACCAGGAAAGGAGGGTGTATCCCCCTTCCCTATACTGTTCCAGGCTACAAGCATTTCAACATTGGGAAGGGGACCTTTCAAGGGGGAGGCATCATTGTTGAGGGACAAAAGCCTCTTCCCCACATTCTGTCCCTCAAAGAGATTTTGGAGGTTTGTGGGGAGGGCTCATAAACATGGAAGCCTCCTTTATAGTAAGATGCCTCAGATTCTCCCCCCCCCCCCCCCCCCGGTGGAATGAGTGTGGGGTACATTAGTACCTTGATACTCATTCCTGAAAAAAGGAATATAAACCCCATGAAGAAAAAATTTAATTAAAAAGAAAATCAAATAAAAAAATCTAAATAATGTCCCACCATGTAAATCCCACATAAATCACATCATCCACATGTAGATCCATCGTCAACCACAATGTCCTATTGCCCGATGTTGTTGCCCCACCACACCATTGTCACTAAATGACAGAATCCAGGGTACCGCCATTGGCCAATTACATTTACATTCTAGAGGCCAGGGATTTGGGTGGGCCAATGGGCCAACTATGACCAGTATGAGCAGTGGTTCGCAAACCCAAAACCTAAATAAGGGACAATGAGAACGCTTTGTCACATGGATTCTTAGCAAAAATACGCATGAAGGTGAGCTGGGTCTCGTCATATGTTCTCTTATCATTGTAACGTGATTTTACAGCGAGCTCCTCCACACCAATAACTTTTTAAAAATAAACCTTTTACTACTCCCGTATTTCTCTCTGCATTCTCTGTAAACTGTTCCTGGGATTTTGCCAACCTTTCAAAAATACCATGCTGCTTGGAGGAACAGCCTTTTGTTGGCGCCGCAGATCTGCACCAGAAAGCCTTAATTATAACGCAACATTACAATTTCGTAGATTGTAAAACATTCATAATGACTTGTTGGTGTAAAGGGTGCCAATGGAGGGTTGGCCAAGGTGGTATAAGATCCACAAAAGTGGGCAGGACCCTATAATAAAAATACATTTAATTAACTTGCTATTTATATCTCCTACTTCAACGTGCTATGAAGGTACGGCATCTGAGAAGAAAAAGATCTTCTCAGTGGTGTGGAGGCAAGTCGCTAGATCATGTTAGGGTTTTATGGAAAGTTAACGCAAAAAGCTGGCCCAAGCAACACTTTTCCAAAATACAAAATCCAGCTCTGATTGGAGGTTTCAAAGTCATTTCAGGCCAGTTTGGCAATATAGTCCCCAAATCCTTTTCAGTTTATTTCCCAGGGCCTCCTCCAAGTTGGGAAAGCCCTGCCTTGCTTTCTAAAGGTGCCTTCCAATTAGGATACCCTGACACATCAACTGGCTTTAATTCCCCAAAAAAAGTACATTCACTCCTCTTTGAAGGCAAATGGTGACTTTTTATTTATAAAAGATAAAACAATGAAAGGTCGATGAAGAAAAATCCAGGCAAACTTGTTTCTGAACCCTTTAGTTAGTGGTAAGTGGTGAATGACTCCTTATGTTGGTGGTCAGTGATGAGCGATCTGTTATGTTGGTGGTCAGTAATGAGTTATCCCACATATTGGTGGTCAATGATGAGTGATCCCTTATGTTGGTGGTCATTGATGAGTGATCCCTAATGTTGGTGGTCAATGATGAGTGATCCCTTATGTTGGTGGTCATTGATGAGTGATCCCTAATGTTGGTGGTCAGTGATGAGTGATCCCTTATGTTGGTGGTCAGTGATGAGTGATCCCTAATGTTGGTGGTCAGTGATGAGTGATCCCTAATGTTGGTGGTCAGTGATGAGTGATCCCTTATGTTGGTGGTCAGTGATGAGTAATCCCTAATGTTGGTGGTCAGTGATGAGTGATCCCTTATGTTGGTGGTCAGTAATGAGTTATCCCACATATTGGTGGTCAATGATGAGTGATCCCTTATGTTGGTGGTCAGTAATGAGTTATCCCACATATTGGTGGTCAATGATGAGTGATCCCTTATGTTGGTGGTCATTGAGGAGTGATCCCTTATGTTTGTGGCCAGTGATGAGTGATCCCTTATGTTAATGGTCAGTGATGAGTGATCCCTTATGTTGGTGGTCATTGTTGAGTGATCCCTTATGTTAATGTCAATGATGAGTGATCTGTTACATTGGTGAGCAGTGATGAGTGATCCCCTATGTTGGTGGTCAGTGATGAGTGATCTCTTATGTTAACGGTCAGTGATGAGTGATCCCTTATGTTGGTGATCAGTGATGAGTGATCTCTTATGTTAATAGTCAGTGATGAGTGATCCCTTATGTTAATGGTCAATGATGAGTGATCCCTTATGTTGGTGGTCACTGATGAGTGATCCCTTATGTTGGTGATCAGTGATGAGTGATCCCTTATGTTAATGGTCAATGATGAGTGATCCCTTATGTTGGTGGTCACTGATGAGTGATTCCTTATGTCGGTGATCAGTGACGAGTGATCTTTATTGCTGGTGGTCAGTGATGAATGATCCATTTATGTTGGTGGTCAGTGATGAATGATCCATTTATGTTGGTGGTCAGTGATGAATGATCCATTTATGTTGGTGGTCAGTGATGAGTGATCCCTTATGTTGGTGGTTAGTGATGAGTGACCTGTTATGTTGGTGGCCAGTGATGAGTACCCCTTAGGTTGGTGATCAGTGATGAGTGATCCCTTATGTTGTGGTCGGTGATGAGTGATCCCTTATGTTGGTGGTCAGCGATGAGTGATCTCTAATGCTGGTGAACAGTGATGAGTACCCCTTTTGGTGGTCAGTGATGAGAGATCCGTTATGTTGGTGGTCAGTGATGAGAGATCCCTAATGTTGGTGGTCAGTGATGAGTGATCCCTAATGTTGGTGGTCAGTGATGAGTAATCCCTTATGTTGGTGGTCAGTGATGAGTAATCCCTTATGTCAGTGGTCAGTGATGAGTGATCCCTAATGTTGGTGGTCAGTGATGAGTGATCCTTCATGTTGGTGGTCAGTGATGAGTGATCCCTCATGTTGGTGGTCAGTGATGAGTAATCCCTTATGTTGGTGGCCAGTGATGAGTGATCCCTTATGTTGGTGGTCAGTGATGAGTGATCTCTAATGTTGGTGGTCAGTGATGAGTAATCCCTTATGTTGGTGGTCAGTGATGAGTACCCCTTAGGTTGGTGGACGGTGATGAGTGATCCCTTATGTTGGTGGTCAGTGATGAGTGATGCCTTATTTGGTGGCCAGTGATGAGTGATCCCTAATGTTGGTGGTCAGTAATGAGTAATCCCTTATGTTGGTGGCCAGTGATGAGTGATCCCTAATGTTGGTGGTCAGTGATGAGTGATCCCTTATGTTGGTGGTCAGTGATGAGTGATCCTTCATGTTGGTGGTCAGTGATGAGTGATCCCTCATGTTGGTGGTCAGTGATGAGTGATCCCTTATGTTGGTGGTCAGTGATGAGTGATCCCTGATGTTGGTGGTCAGTGATGAGTACCCCTTAGGTTGGTGGACGGTGATGAGTGATCCCTTATGTTGGTGGTCAGTGATGAGTGAAGCCTTATTTGGTGGCCAGTGATGATTGATCCCTAATGTTGGTGGTCAGTAATGAGTGATCCCTTATGTTGGTGTTCAGTGATGAGTACCACTTAGGTTGGTGGTCAGTTATGAGTGACCCCTTATGTTGGCAGTCAGTGCCCCTTCCATTGGTGGTTGTTCATCGAACATATAAAGCTTAGAAAAAAAAACTGTCTCTCCTATTTCTTGGGGGCTGTGGTGGTGAGGCTATTGGGCTAAGTTCCTTAAGTTCCTGGCTCTGCATACCTAGAGTGGACATTACACTGTGGTTCCACTCTGCCTGCTCTAATCTCCATGTGTTTTTATTTTGCAGAATCCAACAGGAATATTGAGACCCTGAGTTTGGTGAGAACAGGGGCCGAAACCATGGGGTGGGGGGGAATGCTGAAGAAACAATGAGATTCAAGCCTTCATTTGACCCTCCTCATCGTAGCCCAAAGCACCCCTTCCCCACTTGACGTGGCATATCCTAAGCCTCTGAAACTCATTATACCTACCTCCCTGTCACTAGAAGCCACAGATATTGGAGGCTATTGTAGAATAATTAGGGAGATATGGAAAGTGAGGAACGAGGAGGAGGAGGAGGAGTGGAGGATCTCTTTCTGCTGCTCCCACCAAGCCCTGAGGTTCAGAGTTATGTGTTTTCCCCATGCATGTTGAACCAAAATGTCTGGTACTCTTTAGGCATGAGGCTACAGACAATTGGTACATAGTTGAGGGCTTCAGCTATATTTTTTTAAGAGTAGACTTTCCTAAAGCTTTTAGATCTGACTGGTTCATTCACCCCATTTAGATGTATCTCTCTCTATCGTCACAGTCGTGTTTACTCTTGGGACATGAAAAAACCTGATAGGCTCATGGCTACATAATTAGAGGTTAAATAGGATATACACTATATTACCAAAAGTATTGGGACACCTGTCTTTTCACGCACATGAACTTTAATGGCATCCCAGTCTTAGTCCGGAGGGTTCAATATGGAGTTGGCCCACCCTTTGCAGCTATAACAGCTTCAACTCTTCTGGAAAGGCTGTCTACAAGGTTTATAAGTGTGTCTATGGGAATGTTTGACCATGTGCTTCCAGAAACATATTTGTGAGGTAAGGCACTGATGTTGGACCAGAAGGCCTGGCTCGCAGTCTCCGCTCTAATTCATCCCATAGGTGTTCTATTGGGTTGAGGTCAGGACTCTGCGCAGGCCAGTCAAGTTCCTCCACCCTAAACTCGCTCATCCATGTCTTTACGGACCTTGCCTGGTGCGCAGTCATGTTGGAACAGGAAGGGGTCATCACCAAACTGTTCCCACAGAGTTGGAAGCATGAAATTGTCCAAAATGTCTTGGCATGTTGATACCTTAAGAGTTCCCTTCACTGGAACTAAGGGGCCAAACCCAATCCCTGAAAAGCACCCCCACTCCACCACCACCCCTTCCACCAAATGATTTGGCCCAGTGCACAAAGCAAGGTCCATAAACACATGGTTGAGCTAGTTTGGGGTGGAGGAACTGGCCTGCACAGAGTCCTGACTTCTGGAAGAATGGTCAAACATTCCCATAGACACACTTCTAAACCTTGCTGACAGCCTTCCCAGAAGAGTTGAAGCTGTTATAGCTTTACAGGGTGGGACAACTCAATATTGAACCCTATGGACTAAGACTTTTGACAATATAGTGTATATATAACTGAAGCCAATGTTACCCCACATATGGGGTTTTCTTTCCTGGACCCATTGGGAGAAGATTTGGTAGAATTTCATATCCTCCCTCCAGAGCTCTGCACATAGGGGAGACAGGAGTTTCATCACCTGTTGAAGTGCATTAACCATAAAGATAAAGTACACCACAAGGAGAGGCTGAGTGCGATCTTTTATTACAGCTTCTATACATACTACAAGAACATAGAGACGTATTCACTGAACTCATTTCTAGTTCAGGGCAGATAATGGAGTTTCATTAGGTGTACTTCTTCATTGACCCGGTTACAGACGATTGGATTCTTCAGGGTAATTCTTCAGTAATAATAAAATCCAGATGGTGTCCACAGCGCAAAGCCAGTAGTGCCATCACATCGGTAATATGGCACCATGAATAAATCCTCCTGGGTGCTAACTTGACATGTAGCTTGAGTATATGCTTGTTGAGTTGAAGCCTGAGGAACTTGCACTGGTGCTGCAGGGACCAGAGGAACTTGAGCTGGTGCTGCAGGGACCTGTGGAACTTGAGCTGGTGCTGCAGGGACCTGAGGAACTTGAGCTGGTGCTGCAGGGACCTGAGGAGCTACCACTTGTGGTGCAGGGAGCTGAGGAGCTACCACTTGTTGAGCAGCTGGCACTTGTGGTGCAGGTACCTGAGTTGCTGGCACTTGTACAGGTACCTGAGGAGCTACCACTTGTGGTGCTGGGACCTGAGGAGTTGGCACTTGTACAGGTACCTGAGGGGCTACCACTTGTGGTGCTGGAACCTGAGGATAAACCACTTGTGGTGCGGGGACCTGTGGAGCTACCACTTGTGGTGCAGGGACCTGAGGAGCTACAACTTGTGGTGCAGGAGCCTGAGGAGCTGGCACTTGTGGTACAGGGACCTGAGGAGCTACAACTTGTGGTGCAGGAGCCTGAGGAGCTGGCACTTGTACAGGTACTTGAGGAGCTACCACTTGTGGTGGTGGGACCTGAGGAGCTGCCACTTGTGGTGCAGGAATCTGAGGAGCTACCACTTGGGGTACAAGGACATGAGGAGCTACAACTTGTGGTGCAGGAGCCTGAGGAGCTGGCACTTGTGGTACAGGGACCTGAGGAGCTACAACTTGTGGTGCAGGAGCCTGAGGAGCTGGCACTTGTGCTGCAAGGAGCTGAGCAGCTTTCACTGGTGCAGGAACTACAGCTTGCTGTTGTGGTGCTTGATATTGCCATTGGGGAGCAAGGACATGAGGATAAACCACTTGTGGTGCAAGGACCTGAGGAGCTACCACTTGTGGTGCAACTTGAGTTGCTGGCACCTGTGGTGCAGGTACCTGAGTTGCTGGCACTTGTTGTGCAGGTACCTGAGAAGCTGGCATTTGTGGTGCTGGCACCTGAGGAGCTGGCACTTGTACAGGTACCTGAGGAGCTACCACTTGTGGTGCTGGGACCTGAGGAGCTGGTACTTGTACAGGTACCTGAGGAGCTTCAACTTGTAGTGCTGGAACCTGAGGATAAACCACTTGTGGTGCAGGGACCTGTGGAGCTACCACTTGTGGTGCATGAGCCTGAGGAGCTACAACTTGTGGTGCAGGAGCCTGAGGAGCTGGCACTTGTGGTGCAGGGACCTGAGGAGCTACAACTTGTGGTGCAGGAGCCTGAGGAGCTGGCATTTGTGGTGCAGGGAGCTGAGGAGCTTGCACTGGTGCAAGAACTACAGCTTGCTGTTGTGGTGCTTGATATTGCCACTGGGGAGCAAGGACCTGAGGATAAACCACTTGTGGTGCAGGGACCTGAGGAGCTACCACTTGTGGTGCAGCTTGAGCAGCTGGCACTTGTGGTGCAGGTACCTGAGTTGCTGGCAATTGTTGTGCAGGTACCTGAGGAGCTGGCACTTGTACAGGTACCTGAGGAGCTACCACTTGTGGTGCTGGGACCTGAGGATAAACCACTTGTGGTGCAGGGACCTGAGGAGCTACCACTTGTGGTGCAGGGACCTGAGGAGCTGGCATTTGTGGTGCAGGGAGCTGAGGTGCTTGCACTGGTGCAGGAACTACAGCTTGCTGTTGTGGTGCTTGATATTGCCACTGGGGAGCAAGGACCTGAGAATAAACCACTTGTGGTGCAGCTTGAGCAGCTGGCACTTGTGGTGCAGGTACCTGAGTTGCTGGCACTTGTTGTGCAGGTAGCTGAGGAGCAGGCACTTGTACAGGTACCTGAGGAGCTACCACTTGTGGTGCAGGGACCTGAGGAGCTGGCGCTTGTACAGGTACCTGAGGAGCTACCACTTGTGGTGCTGAGACCTGAGGAGCTGGCACTTGTACAGGTACCTGAGGAGCTACCACTTGTGGTGCTGGAACCTGAGGAGCTGGCACTTGTACAGGTACCTGAGAAGCTACCACTTGTGGTGCTGGGACCTGAGGATAAACCACTTGTGGTGCAGGGACCTGAGGATAAACCACTTGTGGTGCAGGGACCTGAGGAGCTACCACTTGTGGTGCAGGGACCTGAGGAGCTACAACTTGTGGTGTAGGAGCCTGAGGAGCTGGCACTTGTGGTGCAGGGAGCTGAGGAGCTACAACTTGTGGTGTAGGAGCCTGAGGAGCTGGCACTTGTGGTGCAGGGAGCTGAGGAGCTTGCACTGGTGCAGGAACTACAGCTTGCTGTTGTGGTGCTTGATATTGCCACTGGGGAGCAAGGACCTGAGAATAAACCACTTGTGGTGCAGGGACCTGAGGAGCTACCACTTGTGGTGCAGGGACCTGAGGAGCTACAACTTGTGGTGTAGGAGCCTGAGGAGCTGGCACTTGTGGTGCAGGGAGCTGAGGAGCTACAACTTGTGGTGTAGGAGCCTGAGGAGCTGGCACTTGTGGTGCAGGGATCTGAGGAGCTTGCACTGGTGCAGGAACTACAGCTTGCTGTTGTGGTGCTTGATATTGCCACTGGGGAGCAAGGACCTGAGAATAAACCACTTGTGGTGCAGGAGCCTGAGGAGCTGGCACTTGTGGTGCAGGGAGCTGAGGAGCTTGCACTGGTGCAGGAACTACAGCTTGCTGTTGTGGTGCTTGATATTGCCACTGGGGAGCAAGGACCTGAGAATAAACCACTTGTGGTGCAGGGACCTGAGGAGCTACAACTTGTGGTGCAGCTTGAGCAGCTGGCACTTGTGGTGCAGGTACCTGAGTTGCTGGCACTTGTTGTGCAGGTAGCTGAGGAGCAGGCACTTGTACAGGTACCTGAGGAGCTACCACTTGTGGTGCAGGGACCTGAGGAGCTGGCGCTTGTACAGGTACCTGAGGAGCTACCACTTGTGGTGCTGAGACCTGAGGAGCTGGCACTTGTACAGGTACCTGAGGAGCTACCACTTGTGGTGCTGGAACCTGAGGAGCTGGCACTTGTACAGGTACCTGAGAAGCTACCACTTGTGGTGCTGGGACCTGAGGATAAACCACTTGTGGTGCAGGGACCTGAGGAGCTACCACTTGTGGTGCAGGGACCTGAGGAGCTACCACTTGTGGTGCAGGGACCTGAGGAGCTACAACTTGTGGTGTAGGAGCCTGAGGAGCTGGCACTTGTGGTGCAGGGAGCTGAGGAGCTTGCACTGGTGCAGGAACTACAGCTTGCTGATGTGGTGCTTGATATTGCCACTGGGGAGTAAGGACCTGAGGATAAACCACTTGTGGTGCAGGGACCTGAGGAGCTACCACTTGTGGTGTAGCTTGAGCAGCTGGCACTTGTGGTGTAGGTACCTGAGTTGCTGGCCATTGTTGTGCAGGTATCTGAGGAGCTGGCACTTGTACAGGTACCTGAGGAGCTACCACTTGTGGTGCTGGGACCTGAGGATAAACCACTTGTGGTGCAGGGACCTGAGGAGCTACCACTTGTGGTGCAGGGAGCTGAGGAGCTGGCACTTGTTGTGCAGGTACCTGAGGAGCTATGACTTGTGGTGCAAGGAGCTGAGGAGCTTGCACTGGTGCAGGAACTACAGCTTGCTGTTGTGGTGCTTGATATTGCCAGTGGCAATAACTATAGTAAGGAAATTGTGCTGCAGGAATGTAGGGAGCTTGCACTGTCGCTACAGGGGCCTGAGTAGCTGGCACTTGTGGTGCAGGTACCTGGGGAGCTGGCACTTGTACAGGTACCTGAGGAGCTACAACTTGTGGTGCAGGGACCTGAGGAGCTGCCACTTGTGGTGCAGGGACCTGAGAAGCTACCACTTGTGGTGCAGGGACCTGGGGAGCTGGCACTTGTACAGGTACCTGAGGAGCTACAACTTGTGGTGCTGGAACCTGAGGATAAACCACTTGTGGTGCAGGGACCTGGGGAGCTGGCACTTGTACAGGTACCTGAGAAGCTACAACTTGTGGTGCAGGGACCTGGGGAGCTGGCACTTGTACAGGTACCTGAGGAGCTACAACTTGTGGTGCGGGGACCTGAGAATAAACCACTTGTGGTGCAGGGACCTGGGGAGCTGGCACTTGTACAGGTACCTGAGGAATTACCACTTGTGGTGCTGGGACCTGAGGAGCTGCAACTTGTGGTGCGGGGACCTGAGGAGCTACAACTTGTGGTGCAGGGACCTGGGGAGCTGGCACTTGTACAGGTACCTGAGGAGATACAACTTGTGGAACTACTACTACCTGAGGAACTACCACTTGTGGTGCAGGTGTCTGAGGAGCTGGCACTTGTGGTGCAGGGACCTGGGGAGCTGGCAGTTGTACAGGTACCTGAGGAGCTACCACTTGTGGTGCAAGGACCTGAGGATAAACCACTTGTGGTGCAGGTACCTGAGTTGCTGGCACTTGTTGTGCAGGTACCTGAGGTGCTGGCACTTGTACAGCTACCTGAGGAACTACCACTTGTGGTGCAGGGGCCTGAGGAGCTGACACTTGTGGTGCAGGGACCACAGGAGGTACCACTTGTGGTGCTGGGACCTGGGGAGCTGGCACTTGTACAGGTACCTGAGGAACTACCACTTGTGGTGCTGGGACCTGAGGAGCTGCCACTTGTGGTGTAGGGACCTGAGGAGCTACCACTTGTGGTGCAAGGACCTGAGGATAAACCACTTGTGGTGCAGGGACCTGGGGAGCTGGCACTTGTACAGGTACCTGAGGAACTACAACTTGTGGCGCAGGGAGCTGAGGAGCTGGCACTTGTTGTGCAGGTACCTGAGGAGCTACCACCTGTGGTGCAGGGACCTGAGGAGCTACCACTTGTGGTGCAAGGACCTGAGGATAAACCACTTGTGGTGCAGGGACCTGGGGAGCTACCACTTGTGGTGCAGGGACCTGAGGAGCTACAACTTGTGGTGCAGGAACCTGAGTAGCTGGCACTTGTGGTGCAGGGAGCTGAGGAGCTTGCACTAGTGCAGGAACTAAAGCTTGCTGTTGTGGTGCTTGATATTGCCAGTGGCAATAACTATAGTATGGGAATTGTGCTACAGAAATGTAAGGAGCTTGCACTGTCGCTACAGGGGCCTGAGTAGCTGGCACTTGTGGTGCAGGTACCTGAGTTGTTGGCACTTGTTGTGCAGGTAACTGGGGAGCTTGCACTTGTACAGGTACCTGAGGAGCTACCACTTGTGGTGCAGGGACCTGAGGAGCTGCCACTTGTGGTGCAGGGACC
Source organism: Aquarana catesbeiana (assembly GCF_042186555.1). Taxonomy (NCBI): domain Eukaryota; kingdom Metazoa; phylum Chordata; class Amphibia; order Anura; family Ranidae; genus Aquarana; species Aquarana catesbeiana. Next base: position 215,014,163 of record NC_133336.1, on the reverse strand, counting down.
TGAGGAGCTGCCACTTGTGGTGCAGGGACCTGGGGAGCTGGCACTTGTACAGGTACCTGAGGAGCTACAACTTGTGGTGCTGGGACCTGAGGAGCTGGCACTTGTACAGGTACCTGAGGAACTACCACTTGTGGTGCTGGGACCTGAGGAGTTACAACTTGTGGTGCAGGAGCCTGAGGAGCTGGCACTTGTGGTGCAGGGACCTGAGGAGCTACAACTTGTGGTGCAGGAGCCTGAGGAGCTGGCACTTGTGGTACAGGGACCTGAGGAGCTACAACTTGTGGTACAGGAGCCTGAGGAGCTGGCACTTGTGGTGCAAGGAGCTGAGGAGCTTGCACTGGTGCAGGAATTACAGCTTGCTGTTGTGGTGCTTGATATTGCCACTGGCTATAACTATAGTATGGGAATTGTGCTACAGGAATGTGAGGAGCTTGCACTGTCGCTACTGGGGCCTGAGTAGCTGGAACTTGGGGTGCAGGGAGCTGAGGAGCTGGCACTTGTTGTGCAGGTACCTGAGGAGGTACCACTTGTGCAGAAGCTTGAGGAGCTGGCACTTGTTGTGCAGGTACCTGAGCAGCTGGCACTTGTGGTGCAGGTACCTGAGTAGCTGGCACTTGTGGTGCAGATACCTGTGCAGCTGGCACTTGTACAGGTACCTGAGGAGCTAGCACGTGTGCTGCAGGGACCTGAGGAGCTACTGGTTGTAAGCTTCCCCATGAAGAAACAGATGGATGACCAGCGGTCTGAGTTGGCACTTGCTGAACTTGAGGTGCTGGTGGAGCTGGCAATCCTTGCTGTCCTTGGTCAGGTGTTGTGCCAGGTGCCTGAGCTGGTGGTTGAGCTGGTGCACCCTGTTGGCCCTGAGCCTCTGTTGGTGGCAGTGCTTGCTGTGGAGATACTTGACTTGGATCTTGGACAGTTGGTGGCTGCTGTGGTGGTGGTGGGCCGCCAGCTGTTGGTTGTTGATTGGCAGAAGCTGGCTGTTGCGCAATACAAGGTAGTGAGCTCCTTGCTTTAAACACATGCTTGTAGTATGCCTTGGCGACCACACACACCAACGCGATGTATTCTTTAAAGCTTATTTCACCATCACGGTTTCTGTCCACTGCTTTCAAAACGAGGCCGATAGTCTCTGCATCCCCTGAGTTCTGTAGAGGAATGGGAGAGAAGGTCAATGCCTTAATTTGGCTTTTAATGTAGTCCAAGATAAAGTCTACTCTTGTCTCTTTAACCATCACCGAGCATGCACACGGTTGACCATTCCTGAAGCACAGACTAACAGGGCTTTAAAGGGACTCAGAAATAAAAATGATGGGCGCTGTCAATGCTGTATGCAATTATATCAAATATTCCATGTTTTCTATTCACTAAAGATATATATTTTTTTTTAATTAGTGGCCTTAACAAGGGGGACCAAGCTGTATCCTCAGTCCTCTATAAATGGAAAAAGTTGAGTCATCGAATTCACCCCATTTCATACTCACTTTGATGGCCTCAGACAGCTCCACCTGTATGAGCTGCTCCATTTCTGCAGGTTTGAGGTTCTGACCATGACAGAGGCTCTTGGAATAATTCTCAAAGATGCCTATGAGCGTGTTGATGGCTTGCATGAGGTCAGACATCTTGAATGTTGTTTTTAAAACCTGAAAATGATTGGATGAAATGTGTGTTAATTACTTAATACATGTTGTTGTTAAGTTATGTAAATAATTTTAGGTCGATGTAAAACGCTTCTTTTAAGAAACTGTAGAAGTATCGTTAGAAGAGGGTAGGAGAAGTTATTAACAAACAAAGTAATAGAGAGAGTTACAGAAAGTGTGTGTAGGGTAAGGTATGGGAGAGGATGTAGGATGAAGTATGGGAGAAGATGTAGGATGAGGTATGGGAAAAGATGTAAGGTAAGCTATGGAAGAAGATGTAGGATGAGGTATGGGAGAAGATGTAGGATGAGGTATAGGAAAAGATGTAAGGTAAGGTAATGGGAGAAGATGTAGGATGAGGTATGGGAGAAGATGTAGGATGAGGTATGGGAAAAGATGTAAGAAAAGGTATGGGAGAAGATGTAGGATGAGGTATGGGAGAAGATGTAGGATGAGGTATGGGAAAAGATGTAAGGTAAGGTATGGGAGAAGATGTAGGATGAGGTATGGGAGAAGATGTAGGATGAGGTATGGGAAAAGATGTAAGGTAAGGTATGGGAGAAGATGTAGGATGGGGTATGGGAAAAGATGTAAGGTAAGGTATGGGAGAAGATGTAGGATGGGGTATGGTATAGGATGAGGTATGGTAGAAGATATAGGATGACGTATGGAAAAAGATGTAGGATGAGGTATGGGAGAAGATATAGGATGATGTATGGAAGAAGATGTAGGATGAGGTATGGGAGAAGATGTAGGGTGAGGAATAGGAGAAGGTGTAGGGTGATGTTTGAAATAAGGAGTAGGATGAGGTATGGCAGGGGGTATTGAGTGTTGAAAGGAGATGTAGAATGAGATAAAAAAAGGAGGTGTAGGATAAGGTATGAAAGGGGGTGAAAGATGAAGTATGGAAGGGGGTGTACAATAAGTTATGAAAAGGAGTGTAGGATGGGGTATGGAAGGAGTTATAGGATGAAGTATGGAAGAAGGTATAGGATGAGGTATGGAAGTTGGTGTACAATAGGGTATTGAAGGGGTTGTAGGATGGGGTATGAAAGGAGTTGTAGAATGATGTATAGAAGGGGGTGTAGGATGGGGTATGGAAGGAGGTGTAGAATGAAATATAGAAGGAGGTGTAGGATAAGGTATGAAAGGGGGTGTAAGATGAAGTATGGAAGGAGGTGTACAATGAGATATGGAAGGGGGTGTAGGATGGGGTAGGGTAGGAGATATAGGATGAGGTATGGAAGGGGGTGTAGGATGGGGATTATGGAAGGGAATGTAAAATGGGGTATGGGAGAAGGTGTAGGAAGGGGTATACTATGGAAGGAATTGTAGAATGAGCTATGGAAGGGGTGTAGAATGGGGTATGGAAGGGGGTGTAGAATGGGGTATTCCTTAAGGGGATGTAGGGGGGTATTCCAGTTGTAGAATGAGATATGGAAGGTATTCTATAAGGGGGTGTAGGATGGGATATTCTAGTTGTAGAATGAGGTATGGAAGGGGGTGTAGCATGAGCTATGGAAGGGGGTTAGGATAGGGTATTCTGTAAGGGGGTGTGGAGGGAGGGGGGGGGGGGGGTATTCCAGTTGTAGAATTAGATATGGAATGTTTTCCATATGGGGGTGTAGGATGGGATATTCCAGTTGTAGAAAGAGGTATGGAAGGGGGTGTAGGATGAGGTATGGAAGGAGGTGTAGGATGAGAAATGGAAGGAGGTGTAGAATGAAATATAGAAGGAGGTGTAAGATGAGGTATGGAAGGGGATGTAGAATGAGATACAGAAGAAGGTATAGGATGAGATATGGAAGGGTGTGTAGAATGGGGTATGAAAGGAGGTTAGGATAGGGTATTCCGTAAGGGGGTGTGGAGGGGGGGGGGTATTCCAGCTGTAGAATTAGATATGGAAGGTATTTCATATGGGGGTGTAGGATGGGATATTCCAGTTGTAGAATGAGGTATGGAAGGGGGTGTAGGATGGGGTATGGAAGGAGGTTAAGATAGGGTATTCCGTAAGGGGGTGTGGAGGGGGGGGGGGGGTATTCCAGTTGTAGAATTAGATATGGAAGGTATTTCATATGGGGGTGTAGGATGGGATATTCCAGTTGTAGAATGAGGTATGGAAGGGGGTGTAGGATGGGGTATGGAAGGAGGTTAAGATAGGGTATTCCGTAAGGGGGTGTGGAGGGGGGGGGGTATTCCAGTTGTAGAATTAGATATGGAAGGTATTTCATATGGGGGTGTAGGATGGGATATTCCAGTTGTAGAATGAGGTATGGAAGGGGGTGTAGGATGGGGTATGGAAGGAGGTTAAGATAGGGTATTCCGTAAGGGGGTGTGAAGGGAGGGGGGGTATTCCATTTGTAGAATTAGATATGGAAGGTATTCCATATGGGTGTGTAGGATGGGATATTCCAGTTGTAGAATGAGGTATGGAAGGGGATGTAGGATGAGGTATGGAAGGAGGTGTAGGATGAGAAATGGAAGGAGGTGTAGAATGAAATATAGAAGGAAGTGTAGGATGAGGTATGGAAGGGGATGTAGAATGAGATACAGAAGAAGGTATAGGATGAGATATGGAAGGGGGTGTAGAATGAGGTATGGATAGAGGTGAAGGATGAGGTGTGAAAGAAAGAAGCCATAGAAGTATTGTTGGAAGAAGATAGAGAAGAAGTTACAAAAGAAGATATTGAGAACATTACAGAAAAAGTATGATAAGGTGTAAGAGGAGCTTTAGGATAAGATATAGAGGAAGATGTAGGATGAGCTAAGGGAGGAGGTGTAGGATAAGGTATTGGAGAAGATGTAATGTGAGGTAAGGGAGGAGGAGTAGGATGAGGTGTGAAAGGTGGTGTAAGATGAAGTATGGAAGGAGGTATAGGAAGATGTATGAAAAGGGGTGTAGGATGAGGCGTGGAAGGAGGTGAAGGGTGAAGTACAGAAGGGGGAATTGATATATGGAAGGAGTTGTAGGGTGAGGTATTGAGGCAGGCGTAAGATGAAATATGGAAAGAAGTGTACAATGCTGTATGAAATGGGGGGTATGATAAAGTTTGGATGGGGTATTGAGGTAAGGAAGAAGGTGCAAGATGAGGTACGAAAGAAGGTATAGGATGAGGTATGGAAAAGGAAGCTGTAAAAGGACCATTGAAAGAAGGTGTAGAAGAAGTTACAAAAGAAAATGTAGAGGGTTAAGAAAGTGTAGGATAAAGTAAAGGAGGGGATGGAGGATGAGGTATTGGAGAAGATGTAGGGTGAGGTATGGGAGGAGGTGTAGGATGTTGTTTGAAATGGGGTGTAGGATGAGCCATGGAAAGGGGTACTGAGGTATGGAAGGAGGTGTAGGATGCGATATGGATGGAGGTTAAGGATGAGGTGTGGAAGGAGGTATAGACTGAGGTATGGAAGAACATGTAGGATGACTTATGTGAAAAGGTATGGTAGAAGATGTAGGATGAGGTATGTGAGGAGGTGTAGGGTATGGACATAGGTAAAGAATGAGATATGGAAGGAAGTGTAGGATGTGGTATGAAGGGAAAGCTGAGGTATGAAAGGAGATGTAGGATGAGATATGGATTGAGGTAAAAGATGAGGTGTGGAAGGAGGTATAGATTGAGGTAGAGGAGAAGATGTAGGGTGAGGTATGTGAGGAGGTGTAGGATGAGGTATGGATGGAGGTTAAGGATGAGGTGTGGAAGGAGGTGTAGGATGAGAAATGGAAGGAGGTGTAGAATGAAATATAGAAGGAAGTGTAGGATGAGGTATGGAAGGGGATGTAGAATGAAATACAGAAGAAACAAATGAAACAAAAAAAATCGATAAATGTCATGCAAAAAAACAAAAAACAAAAAAACATAACTAGAAACAAATTAAGAAAGAATAATGTATTTTACAAAAAACAAATGAAATAAAAATATATATATATATATATATATATACACATTAGTAATATTTTGGATGGAAAGAATAATGTATTTTACAAAAAACAAATGAAATAAAAAAAAAAAAAAAAAAAAAATATACATATATATATACACATTAGTAATATTTTGGACGGAATTCATTATTGCTGGCAGCATGAAAAAAATCAACACAAGTGATATAAAAAAAATCTTGGATGTATACTTTGTGGCTGATAATATATTCGAGCGAATACATTATTGCCAGCAGCATGAAACAAAAAAAATCAATAAATGTCATGCAAAAAAACAAAAAACAAAAAAACATAACTAGAAACAAATAAAGAAAGAATAATGTATTTTACAAAAAACAAATGAAATAAAAAAATATATATATATATACACATTAGTAATATTTTGGATGGAAAGAATAATGTATTTTACAAAAAACAAATGAATTAAAAAATATATATACACATTAGTAATATTTTGGATGGAATTAATTATTGCTGGCAGCATGAAAAAAATCAACAAAAGTGATATAAAAAAAATCTTGGATGTATACTTTGTGGCTGATAATATATTTGAGCGAATACATTATTGCCAGCAGCATGAAACAAAAAAAAATCAATAAATGTCATGCAAAAAAACCCAAAAAAATATAACTAGAAACAAATAAAGAAAGAATAATGTATTTTACAAAAAACAAATGAAATTTAAAAAAAAAATATATATATATATATATATATATATATATATATATATATACACATTAGTCCAGGATGTTTATCAATAAATGTAATGCAATAAGAAAAGAAATAAAACATGATAATATAGATAAATAAAATGATAGAATAATGCATTTTATAAAAATAAATAAATAAATAAATAAATAAATAAAAAAAAATATATATACACATTAGTCCAGGATGTTTATCAATAAATGTAATGCAAGAGGAAAAGAAAAAAAAAATGATAATATAGAAAAATAAAATGAAAGAATAATGCATTTTATATAAAAAATAAAATAATAGCTGCGGATATTTACTATGCGGCTCGTAATATATTTGGAAGGAATTTTTTCGTACCAGCAGCATAAAAAAATCCTTCTAGATTTTGGAGTCTATTGGACGGAGGCTGGTGACCACTTACCTGCAAAGTTTTGTATCAGCGGAGAGCAGTGATCATACAGTACAGCACTGAGCTCTCTGCCTCTATATATATGGCTTTGATGCCCCAGTTCATCCAGGTTGACACGTTGAGGCGATGATGTAATAATGAGTGTTCCTCTCTGATTATAGCTGCGGGATGCTGGATAAGTGACACCATTAATCTTCCTCAGTGGAACTCGACCCATAAAATATCAGTTTTAAGCTGCTTTCCATTTGCTGGGTGTATCATCACCTGTCATGTCTTACCTGCAGACAGGTGAATTCCACCTGTGACCCTCCATAAGAAAACCAGAAGATGGGCACTGCACCCCCTGTACTGGACTTGTGGTGTTATTTATTTTATATGCACCTTTATTATTATTATACATTTATATAGCTCTGACCTATACCGCAGCGCTGTACAGAGAACACTGAGCCAGTCACATCAGTCTCTGTACCCGAGGAGCTTACACTCTAATGTCCCCTCCCCCCCACAGTCAAACACTACAGTGCCTTGAAAAAGTATTTATACCCCTTGAAACTTTCCACATTTTGTCACGTTACACCCAAAAACCTAAAATGTATTTTATCGGGGTTTTATGTCATAAGTGTAAATGGAAAATATTACTGCGCTAACGCAATAGGTGGGAAGTGAAAAGCTGCTACATAATAATGTGACAAAGCGGTGGATGATGAAGAATGTAGCGCTAAAAGGTATAACAATATTCAAATAATAACTAGGCAATGGAAAATCAATCACACAAAAAAAAAAAAATCAATCAAAAATGAATAAAAGTGTGAGTGAAAAAAGTCCAACAGGTGGAAAGGTCCTGGAGAAGACCGGTGTAGGTCCACCACCAGATGGTGGTTACTCAAGGGATGGAATACACTGCCACTGGCCGGCATGTAGAGCATCAAGGATGGTACATCTTCAACCAAAGGGAGAATTATGTCTACTCTTACCGGAAATGGTGGACTCGAGCGTCAAGCGAGGGTGCCAAGATCGGCAGATCAACAAATCTCCAAGGGATCCCGAAGACCTACAAACACGACTCCAAGGGGTGTGCAGGTAACCGCAAAGCCGGAACTCGGAGGTGAGAAACACCAAGGCTGGAACTCAGGCTTTGAAAGCCAGACTGGACGGCCAAAGAACTCAATCGTTAGATGAGGTGGTTGTATCAGCTTTCTTTTCTTTGGCTTTTTCCCCCCTCTGTTTTCACCTCTGTTGAAGATGTACCATCCTCGATGCTCTACATGCCGGCCAGTGCCACCAGTGTATTCCATCCCTAAGTAACCACCAACCGGTGGTGGACTTACACCGGTCTTCCCCAGGACTGATTTTATGTGATAGACCAACACAAAGTGGCACATAATTGTGAAGTGGAAGGAAAATGATAAATGATACAAATAAATATGTCAAATGTGTGTGTGTGTGTGTGTGTGTGTGTGTGTGTGTGTGTGTGGGGGGGCATTTGTATGCAGACCCCTTTACTCTGATACCCCTAACTAAAATCTAGTGGAACCAATTGCCTTCAGAAGTCACCTAATTAGTAAATAGAGTCCACCTGTGTGTCATTTACTCTCAGTGTAAATACAGCTGTTCTGTGAAGCCCTCAGAGCAGGGGTCTCAAACTGGCGGCCCTCCAGCTGTTGCAAAACTACAAGTCCCATGAGGCATTGCAAGGCTGACAGTTACAAGCATGGATCCCTCAGGCAGAGGCATGATGGGACTTGTAGTTTCGCAACAGCTGGAGGGCCGCCAGTTTGAGGCCCCTGCCTCAGAGGTTTGTTAGAGAACCTCAGTGAACGAACAGCATCATGAAGGCCAAGGAACACACCAGACAGGTCAGGGATAAAGTTGTGGAGAAGTATAAAGCAGGGTTAGGTTATAATAAAATCTCCCAAGCTTTGAACATCTCACGGAGCTCTGTTCAATCCATCATCGGAAAATGGAAAGAGTATGGCACAACTGCAAACCTACCAAGACATGGCCGTCCACCTAAACTGACCGGCCGGGCAAGGAGAGCATTCATCAGAGAAGAGCCAAGAGGTCCATGGTAACTCTGGAGGAGCTGCAGAGATCCACAGCTCAGGTGGGAGAATCTGTCCACAGGACAACTATTAGTCGTGTTCTCCACAAATCTGCCCTTTATGGAAGAGTGAGAAGAAGAAAGACATTGGTGAAAGAAAGTCATAAGAAGTCCTGTTTGTAGTTTGTGAGAAGCCATGTGGAGGACACAGCAAACATGTGGAAGAAGGTGATCTGGTCAGATGAGACCAAAATTCAACATTTTGGCCTAAAAGTGAAACGCTTTGTGTGGCGGAGAAACTAACACTGCACATCACCCTGAACACACCATCCCCACCGTGAAACATGGTGGTGGCAGCATCATGTTGTGGGGTTGCTTTTCTTCAGCAAGGACAGGGAAGCTGGTCAGAGTTGATGGGAAGATGGATGGAGACAAATACAGGACAATATTAGAAGAAAACCTGTTAGAGTCTACAAAAGACTTGAGACTGGGGCGGAGGTTCACCTTCCAGCAGGACAACGACCCGAAACATCCAGCCAGAGCTACAATGGAATGGTTTAGATCAAAGCATATTCATGTGTTAGAATGGCCCAGTCACAGTCCAGACCTAAATCACATTGAGAATCTGTGGCAAGACTTGAAAATTGCTGTTCACAGACGCTCTCCATCCAATCTGACAGAGCTTGAGATATTTTACAAAGAAGAATGGGCAGAAATGTCCCTCTCTAGATGTGCAAAGCTGGTAGGGACATCCCCAAAAAGACTTGTAGAGAAAGGGGGTTCTACAAAGTATTGACTCCGGGGGGCGCCATACAAATGTCCCTCCCCCCACACTTTTCACATATTTATTTGTATCATTTATCATTTTCCTTCCACTTCACAATTATGTGACACTTTGTGTTGGTCTATCACATAAAATCCCAATAAAATACATTTACTTATTTTGGTTGTAACAAAATGTGGGGAATTTCAAGGGGTGTGAATACTTTTTCAAGGCACTTTATCATTATTATACATTTGTATAGCTCTGACATATACCGCAGTGCTGTACAGAGAACGCTGAGTCAGTCACATCAGTCTCTGTACCAGAGGAGCTTACACTCTAATGCCCCCCCCCCCCTCCTAAGAGGGTCACTAAGCTAACTGGTGGCCTTGCCCCTTGATGACCTTTTGGCTGTATATGGAATCAGATTCCATTTCTATGATTGGCTGAGCTGATCATAACTAGTAATGATAATGATCTCTTATGTAAATACGGAGGCACTCGGTAATATCAGTGATTGATAACGGAAACGTTTGTGATCAGGACGCATGCCACACATTCCAATTATGCCAACCCGATAATTAAATCTAATGAGCGCAGCGAGAAGTCCTGGGCATGGAGGGTTGGCCAAGGGTCAGGGCGGGTTCTCCCAAAAAAAAAAAAAAAAATACTTTACAGAATTATTATGAATTATGAGAGGTGGAGCTCATTACACTGGAAAATATTTCTCCTTATTGCACGGCAAGATACCAGCGCGATACCAGCGCGATACCGAAGAGCGATCGAGAAAACAATAATTACATCGTGTTTAAGATTCTCGCTTATTATCAAGTGATAGGGAGCCTCTCAACATTACCAGTTCACATCATTACCAGAGTAGAATCGTTCTTCTTTCTTATACAGAAATGAACATTACTCCCGAGATCATGCGATCGATCATTGTCTCTGGCTGTGATGAGCATTGTGGGTGTTTCATGCTGTTAGAGATTGTAGAGGGTCTATTGCTTTTAATCAGACAGGCCCTGTCTGGTAGACATGCACTGAGATAAGGGAATCAGCAAAAGTGGCAACCAATGATCAGCATTACTAAGAAGAAAGTAATAATAACAATAATAATGATAATAATTCACAAAAAAACTCCAGGTGATACTTGAAGGCATTTCAGTGGTGAATTGTTTTTCGAATAAAAAAAATAACCCCTTGAAAAACTTTCTTGCTGTCAGACCTCAGACCAGGGGTGTGAAGCGCAATTTCATCACTGGCCGCATCCACAGTGTGGTTCAAGAGTGCATTAGGTACAGAGTGCAGAGTTCAGAAGTGTGCTATATACAGAGTGCAGGGTTCAGGAGTGTTCTATATACAGAGTGCAGGGTTCAGGAGTGTGCTATGTACAGAGTGCAGGGTTCAGGAGTGTTCTATATACAGAGTGCAGGGTTCAGGAGTGTGTTGCGTACAGAGTGCAGAGTTCAGGAGTGTGCTACCTACAGAGTCCAGAGTTCAGAAGTGCGATATATACAGAGTGCAGGGTTCAGGAGTGCATTGCATAAAGAGTGCAGAGTTCAGGAGTGTGCTATATACAGAGTGCAGAGTTCAGAAGTGTGCTATATACAGAGTGCAGGGTTCAGGAGTGTTCTATATACAGAGTGCAGAGTTCAGGAGTGTGCTGCGTACAGAGTGCAGAGTTCAGTAGTGTGCTACCTACAGAGTCCAGAGTTCAGAAGTGTGATATATACAGAGTGCAGGGTTCAGGAGTGCATTGCATAAAGAGTGCAGAGTTCAGGAGTGTGCTATATACAGAGTGCAGGGTTCAGAAGTGTGCTATGTACAGAGTGCAGGGTTCAGGAGTGTGTTGTGTACAGAATGCAGAGTTCAGGAGCTTTCTATGCACAGAATGCGGGGTTCAGGAGTGTGCTATATACAGAGTGCAGGGTTCAGGAGTGTTCTACATACAGAGTGAAGGGTTCAGGAGTGCGTTACGTACAGAGTGCAGAGTTCAGGAGTGTGCTATATGCAGAGTGCAGGGTTCAGGAGAGTGTTGTGTACAGAGTGCAGTGCTCAGGAGTGTGCTGCCTACAGATTGCAGAGTTCAGAAGTGTGCTATGTACAGAGTACAGGGTTCAGGAGCATGCTGTGCACAGAATGCAGAGTTCAGGAGCGCTCTACGTACAGAATGCAGAGTTCTGGAGTGTGTTACGTACAGATTGCAGTGTTCAGGAGTGTGCTGTGTACAGAGTGCAGGATTTAGGGGTGCACTATATAAAGAGTGCAGAGTTTAGGAGTGCGCTATGTACAGAGTGCAGGGTTCAGGAGTGTGCTACCTACAGAGTGCAGAGTTGAGAAGTGTGCTATATACAGAGTGCAGTGTTCAGGGATGTTTTACGTACAGAGTGCAGAGTTCAGCAGTGTGCTACATACAGAGTGCAGGGTTTGGGAGTGTGCTATGTACAGAATGCAGTGTTCAGGGATGTGTTATTAACAAAGTGCAGGGTTCAGGATTGTGCTACGTGCAGAGTGCAGAGTTAAGGAGTTTACTACCTACAGAGTGCAGAGTTCTGGTGTGTGCTATATACAGAGTGCAGGGTTCAGGAGTGCGCTATTTACAGTGTGCAGAGTTCAGCAGTGTGCTACATACAGAGTGCAGAGTTCGGGAGTGTGCTATGTACAGAATGCAGTGTTCAGCAGTGTGCTACCTACAGAGTGCAGAGTTCTGGTGTGTGCTATGCACAGAGTGCAGGGTTCAGGAGTGCGCTATGTACAGAGTGCAGAGTTCAGGGGTGTGCTATGAATAGAGTGCAGAGTTCAGGGGAGTGCTATGTACAGAGTTCAGGAGTGTGCTACGAATAGAGTGCAGGGTTCAGGGGTGTGCTGTGTAAAAAATGCAGAGTTCAGGAGTGTGCTACGAATAGAGTGCAGCGTTCAGAGGTGTGCTATGTACAGAGTGCCGAGTTCAGGAGTGTGCTATGTGCAGGGTTCAGGGATGTGCTATGTACAGAGTGCAGAGTTGAGGAGGGTGCAAGAAACAGAGTGCAGAGTTCAGGGGTGTGCTGTGTATGGGGCACAGGGTTTAGGGGTGACCTATTGAGCTATGCACAGTGTGCAACCCCGAGCCACCCCCTCCAAAGCTTCCTTGTATCACTTTCTTCTACTTCGCCCAGCTCCAGTACCTCCCTGTGTAGACAGCTCTGCCTTGCCTTGCAGGGAGATCATTCTCTCTCTCAGATTGTGGAGATCTGTTCCCACCTTGCCCTGCCGTGAGTCCATGCAGTGATCTGTTGGTTCCTAGTGCCACTGAGAGCAAAGTTGTCCCTTGTAAACACAGAAGGCTCCTGTGTTTACAAGTGACAACAGGGAACGGGAGTGGAGGGTGAGAGTCGGAGGTGGCGGGATTCAGTTCTATCATGTTCAGGCTGCAAAACTGGGTGTGAGGACCACACGAAAAGGCCTGGAGGACCTTGTATTTGACATATGTGCCTTAGACCTTCTATGCCTGGTGTGATGGCCCTTGGAGGAATTGCCTTTCATTGGCACCACTGTAGAACCCCAATTATAACAATGTTACAATTTCATAGATTGTAAAACATCTGCGATGCCTTGTTAGTGTAAAGGGTGTCCAGGGAGAGTTGTCTGAGGTGGTATGAGAACCACAAGACATGGGCAAAACCCAAGAATAAATATTCCTTCATTAACATGTAGGCAGGTGCGGTCTGTATTCTCCACTGCCGGTGGCGCTCGACTGTAACGACAGTGCAGATGGGGAAGGAAGTTGAGAGGTACTTGTTTCCTCTATCATTTCCTCAGTCACAGGAAAGCTGCTATCCAATTGGATTCTGGCGCCTCATGCGACTTTGGCATCCCTCTTGGGTCAGGCGGAGTCTATTTAAGACTCAGACTCACCGGGGTTAGTGAGCTTTATGCGAATGGGTAGCATAGGGACAGGTTTAGGTTTGAACCGGCCAGGCCGTATTCAGCTCCTTGTAACAGACGCTGCTGGCATCGGTCTCCTGGCCGCTATTTCCACCTCTGTAGAGTTTCACCCTAGCCTGTTTGTACTTGTTGAACATTTCCACAATATATTGCTATTACCAAATTTGGACTCACTGCCCACCGCAGCACGCTGCACCCAGCTCACAAACATGGCATGTATATCTGATACTTCAATGAGCTGTGAAGGTACAGCATCTAGGATGACAAAGATCTTCTTGGTGGTTGGAAGACAAGTCATCAGAGCAGGGTTGGGGTTGCATGGAAAAGCTATTTCAGCAAGTTGGCCCATCCATTGCGTCACCCAAACACAAAATCCAGCTCTTATTGGAGGGAGGGGTCCAAGTAATTTTCAGGCCAGTTTGGGAATGTAATTCCTCTATCCTGGTCAGTGTCTTTCCTAGGGCCTCCTCCAAGCTGGGAGGAGGCCCTAGCTCCTAAAGGTGCCTTCCAGTTAACACCTTAACTGGGTTCTATCTCAAAAACGGTTTCAGGGCTTGTGATTTGCTCCTCTTTAAAGACAAATGGTGACTTTTATTTAGATAAAACTATGAAAGGTTTATCAGGAAAAACCTACAGCAATGTTGGTCTTTATCAACCTCTAAGACAGGTCCTTTACTGCCCTCTGTTGAGATTTTATAAACATTGACTTCTCAAGCTCTGAAGAAGATGGAGGCTTCCCCCCCCCCACAAAACACGTTAGCTGTATCTGATGCTCTTTACCTGTAAATGTTTCAAAAAGTCAAAAAGCGAGATTAACTTTTTTGCCAGGCTTTCCTCTGTACACATTCAAGAATCTATCATCTGGTGAGTTCTTTCTTGTGTCACCATCTGCCTAGGACCAGAACAGGGTCCACCCATACTAGATTTCAATCACGAATTTGCTTCTTTGAACGGAAAAATCACCTTACTGTAGATCCATCGGGATCCAGCGGTATTGCACACCCATCAAGGGCCTCCTCTAAGTTGGAAAAGCCATGTCCTGGTTCTAAAAGTGCCTTCCATTTAACACTACAACTGGGCTCTGCCTCAAAAAGTGTTTCAGTTCCTGGGTTTTGTACTGGCTTCTCTTTAAAGACAAATGGCGGCTTTTATTTAGATAGAACAATAAAAGTTTTTTTTTCAAGAAAAACCTATAGGGCCATTGGGAGATGCTAGTGTTTATCTAGCCTTAACACAGGTCCCTTCTACTGTCTGGTGAGTACTTCCTTCTGTCACCGTATGAGAAGAATCAACCTAGGACCAGAACAGGGTCCACCTATACTGGACTTCAATTATGAATTTGCTTCTTTGAAGGAAAAAAAATCACCTTATGGTAGATCCATTGGGACCAATTTTTACTTCTGTTGGTCCAGTGGTATCGCACATCCATCAGGTGTCTTTCCCAGGGCTGCTTCCAAGTTGGAATAGCCGCATTCTGCTTCTAAAGGTGCTTTTCAGTTTAGATACCCCAACATTTGAACTGGCTTCTAAAAAAAAGTTTTATCTCTTAAGATATATATTCACTCCTGTTTAACCACAACGGATGACTTTCACTTAGAAACCCAGGCAAACCCATTCCTGACCCCTTATGTTGGTGGTCAGTGATGAGTGATTTCTTATTTTAGTGGTAAAGGATGAGTAAAGGATGAGTGATCTCCTACATTGGTGGTCAGTGATGAGTGAGCTCTTATCTTGGTGGTCAGTGATGAGTAATTCCTTATCTTGGTGGACAGTGATGAGTAATTCCTTATGTTGGTGGTCATCGATATGTTATCCCTTATGTTGGTGGTAAAGGGTGAGTAAAGGATGAGTGATCTCCTACATTGGTGGTCAGTGATGAGTGAGCTCTTATCTTGGTGGTCAGTGATGTGTAATCCCTTATGTTGGTGGTCAGTGATGAGCGATTTCTTGTGTTGGTGGTAAAGGATGAGTAAATGATGAGTGATCTCCTACACTAGTGGTCAGTGATGAGTGAGCTCTTATCTTGGTGGGCATTGATGAGTAATCCCTTATGTTGGTGGTCAGTGATGAGCGATTTCTTATGTTGGTGGTAAAGGATGAGTAAATGATGAGTGATCTCCTACATTGGTGGTCAGTAATGAGTGAGCTCTTATCTTGGTGGTCAGTGATGAGTAATCCCTTATGTTGGTGGTAAAGAATGAGTAAAGGATGAGTGATCTCCTACATTGGTGGTCAGTGATGAGTGAGCTCTTATCTTGGTGGTCAGTGATGTGTAATCCCTTATGTTGGTGGTCAGTGATGAGTAATCCCTTATGTTGGTGGTCAGTGATGAGTGATCCCTTATGTTGGTGGTAAAGGATGAGTAAAGGATGAGTGATCTCCTACATTGGAGGTCAGTGATGAGCAAGCTCTTATCTTGGTGGTCAGTGATGAGTAATCCCTTATGTTGGTGGTAAAGGATGAGTAAAGGATGAGTGATCTCCTACATTGGTGGTCAGTGATGAGTGAGCTCTTATCTTGGTGGTCAGTGATGTGTAATCCCTTATGTTGGTGGTCAGTGATGAGTGATCCCTTATGTTGGTGGTAAAGGATGAGAAAAGGATGAGTGATCTCCTACATTGGTGGTCAGTGATGAGTGAGCTCTTATCTTGGTGGTCAGTGATGAGTGATCCCTTATGTTGGTGGTAAAGGATGAGTAAAGGATGAGTGATCTCCTACATTGGTGGTCAGTGATGAGTAAGCTCTTATCTTGGTGGTCAGTGATGAGTAATCCCTTATGTTGGTGGTAAAGGATGAGTAAAGGATGAGTGATCTCCTACATTGGTGGTCAGTGATGAGTGAGCTCTTATCTTGGTGGTCAGTGATGTGTAATCCCTTATGTTGGTGGTCAGTGATGAGTGATCCCTTATGTTGGTGGTAAAGGATGAGTAAAGGATGAGTGATCTCCTACATTGGTGGTCAGTGATGAGTGAGCTCTTATCTTGGTGGTCAGTGATGAGTGATCCCTTATGTTGGTGGTAAAGGATGAGTGATCTCCTACATTGGTGGTCAGTGATGAGTAAGCTCTTATCTTGGTGGTCAGTGATGAGTAATCCCTTATGTTGGTGGTCAGTGGGTGACACCAGGAGCATTATTAATGGGGACAAAGGATACTGCTGGAGATGGTGAGGTGCGTGTAGGTGAATTCTCTAGAGATTCAAACCATGGCCTTACCCTGCTCATAGTGGCTCCATGACCCTCTTCCCTGTTTGATGTGGCATTTCCCAAGGATTATCTTTGGAGCCCCAAAAGAAACACACAAATCCAAAGGTGGACACAAACCACCAATCCTCATATGGATGGACTGATTCTTTAATAATCTATCGTTGCAATGTAGAATCGATACGTTTAACCTAACTTTTTGAAGATCGGTTTAGCAGCCACCTCCACCGATCTTAAACCCACCATTGTTTAGCCTTGTTTTTTTTCCTTGTTTACCCATTACTACCCAATTTACTAAGCCATTGCATTCTTCATAAATACCTCTCTAAGTCCTTACTAGTGATTAAAAGGTTAACAAGCTCGGTTGAAGGTGGAAAACAGCCAAGGAGGGAACAGAAATTAAAGCTTAATTACAGAAATTACCATCTGTCAATCTGCGAAGTTCATAATGACTGAAGAATGTGTTCCTGCACATCAGCTAAATACAGAGATGGAGGCTTTAACATTAAATCTTCTCCCTACATCCAACAGACCAAGGGTGGGAGAAGGGAAGGTGGGTGTCGTGAGGGGGTGGTGGGGGGCGTTCAGATAAGGTTTGTGTGGCCTTGACACAGCTTTGGAATTTTGGGAGTCCTCTTTATCTTTGGTGAGGAATTAGTTATCTCATTAATGGATGGGTTGTATGGAGTATTCACCCATATTACTAGAGACTCAGTCCTGAGCACCATAATTATACGGCAAAAGGCACTTGTGAATGAATTTGGGTTAAGGGATCAGAGGGAGGGACATGGCGGAATTATGTTTTGCAGCTGTGCAAGGCGTGTAAAGAAGATTAATATCCCAAAAAGATCATTTGTGTCCCAAGCAACTTGCTGACTCCAAATCACGGGAGGGCAAGGTTCTCCAGAACGTTGGTCTATGTCTTCAAACCTGTTGAGGTCATTGGGGGGGGGGGGTGGGCTGTTTATAAAGGCTAAACAAGAGACTCCTGATCCAAGGCCAGCTGGCCACAGTCAGCCCGGGACACCCCAACAATAGTGCCCAACTGATGGCTCCTCCGGGGACCCCTAGCACCTCAACGTAAAAAGTAGGATTATAGGCACCCCAGTCCTTTGGGAAACATTTATTAAACTACCAGAGGACTTACAGACATTCAGTAGTCCAAACTTAAAATGGAATAATGTCAAAGAGTAATGGAAAAATGATAAAAATATGTAAATGTGCAATTATAAAAAAAAAAAAAATAAAACATTTAAATAAAGTAAAAATGGAAAGTTACTGCAATGAAAAGTCAACAAACACTTAGAGTAGTTTATTTGCATATTTAAACATCCTAGATATATCACATATTTTTAAACATCCTAGATTTTATTACATTTAGAATAATTATTTATTCCAATAAGATGTCACATACAGTATATACCCCATACAATTTTTGTAATAATTTATTTATATTCACATTTCATTAAATTTAGAATATATATTTATTCCAATAAGATGTCACATATTTACCCCATACAATTTTTGTAATAATTTATTTATGTTCACATTTTATTCAATTTAGAAAAATAATTTATTCCAGTTAGATGTCCCATATACAGTATAGCCCATACAATTTCATACTAATTTATTTATATTCACATTTTATTCAATTTAGAATAAGTATTTATTCCAAAAAGATGTCACATACAGTATATACCCCATACAGTTTTTATAATAATTTATTTATATTCACATTTTATTCAGTTTACAATAATTATTCATGTCAAAAAAGATGTCATATTTAACCCATACAGTTTTTATAATAATTTATTTATATTCACATTTTATTCAGTTTACAATAATTATTAATTTCAAAAAATATGTCTTATATACCCCATACAATTTTTGTAAGCATTTATTTATATTCACAATTTATTTATTTTAGAATAATTATTTATTCCAATAAGATGTCACATACTGTATAAACCCCATACAATTTTTATAATAATTGAATTATATTCACATTTTATTCAGTTTAGAATAATTATTCATTTAAAAAAAGATGTCATATATACCCCATACAATTTTTATAAGCATTCATTTATATTCACAATTTATTCAATTTAGATTATTTATTTATTCCAAAAAAGATGTCACATACTGTATAAACACCATACAATTTTATAATAATTGAATTATATTCACATTTTATTCAGTTTAGAATAATTATTCATTTCAAAAAAGATGTCTTACTGTATATACCCCATACAATTTTGATAATAATTTATTTATATTCACATTTTATTCAGTTTAGAATAATTATTCATTTCAAAACGATGTCATATATACCCCATACAATTTTTATGAGCATTTTTTTTAATATTCACAATTTATTCAATTTAGAATATTTATTTATTCCACTAAAATGTCACATACGGTATATACCCCATACAATTTTTATATTATTTCATTTATATGCACATTTTATTCAGTTTAGAATAATTATTCATTTCAAAATGATGTCATATATACCCCATACAATTTTTATTAACATTTTTTTAATATTCACAATGTATTCAATTTAGAATATTTATGTATTCCAATAAGATGTCACATACTGTATATACCCCATACAATTTTTATAATCATTTATTTATATTCATATTTTATTACATTTAGAATAATGATTTATTCCAATAGGATGTCGTGAATACCCCCATACAATTTTGTATAATATTTTATTTATATTCACGTTATTTTAAATTTTGAATAATATTTTATTCCAATAAGATGTCATATATATATATATACCCCATACAATTTTTAAAATAACTTATTTATTTATTTATATGTTATACATATTTTTTTTTTTAGGGATAATTTTCTTAGAGACCTAGTTTATACTTTTGATTTTAATATACAGTGTGTATATATCCCACTTCATCAGGGCTGGAAAATGAAAAAAAAATTAAATTTTATATATATATATATTTTATATATGTATGAATACTTTTTCCAGGCACTGTATCTTTCCTATTATGAGACGGAGGTTTCGTAAAATCCTCCTTCAGCGATGATTTCATCATTTACGGTCACATGTTAATTAAACTCATCTTAAAAATAAAGACGT
Organism: Aquarana catesbeiana; assembly: GCF_042186555.1. NCBI lineage: Eukaryota > Metazoa > Chordata > Amphibia > Anura > Ranidae > Aquarana > Aquarana catesbeiana. Next base: position 214,994,446 of record NC_133336.1, on the reverse strand, counting down.
GGAAATCCCTAAACAATGGATCCAGCAATCCACTGACTTCCATTCCGTATTCATTCTCTGAGCAGACGCCGATCGCTCCGATCAATTTTCTCTCAGAGCAGCTGATTGTACGGAATGCTTTGAGCTCCTTTATTGTGAGCCGTAAGCGGCATAACGCTGCCCAGGAATGCGGCTGGTGGGGCTCTCTGTAGACCGCGGCTGAATGGCGGCTCAGGTATGTATGACGGATGTTTGTACACAAGTGATTCACATGAAGCCTCTCCTGATCCTTTGTTTTACTGTTTTGTTTTTGTTTGTTTTTAGCCGCTTAATGGGGTTCAAAATCATCTCCTATATATAGACTGTAATGTCAAATACACTATATTACCAAAAGTATTGGGACGCCGGCCTTTACACACACACATGAACTTTAATGGTGCCCCAGTCTTAGTCCGTAGGGTTCAATGTTAAGTTGGCTCTGCCCTTTGCAGCTATAACAGCTTCAACTCTTCTGGGAAGGCTGTCCACAGCCAGGCCTTCTCATCCAACATCAGTGCCTGACCTCACAAATGCTCTTCTGGAAGAATGGTCAAACATTCCCATAGACACCCTCCTAAACCTTGCGGGCGGCCTTCCCAGAAGAGTTGAAGCTGTTATAGCTGGAAAGGGCGGAGCCAACTCAATATTGAACCCTCCGGACTAAGACTGGGATTCTTTACTTTTCCTTTCTATTTCATCTGTTCCCTTCCCTTTACCTTCCTCTCTTTCCATCTCTTCATTTTCCTTTCGTTTCCTTCCCTTTCCTTTTCCCCTTTCTTTCATTTTAATTTTACTTTTACTTTTCCTTTCCTTTCTATTCCTTTTTCCTTTCCTTTACCTTCTCCTTTCCTTTTTCCTTTCCCTTCTCCTTTCCATTCCCTTTTCCTTTCCTTTCCATGCCTTTTTCCTTTATTTTTCTTTTCCTTTCCTTTCCTTTCCTTTCCTTTCCTTTCCTTTCCTTTCCTTTCCTTTCCTTTTTCCTTTTCTTTCCCTTCCTTTCCTTTCCCTTTCTCCGTTTCTTTTCTTTCCTTTCCTTTCCTTTTTCCTCTTCTTTCCTTTCTCCTTTTCTTTTTCCTTTACATTCCTTTTCCCTTTCCTTTCCTTCCTTTTCTCCTTTCCTTTTACCGTTCCTTTCCCTTCTCCTTTCCTTTTTCTGTTCCTTTTTCCTTTCCTTTCCTTTCCTTTCCTTTCCTTTCCTTTCCTTTCCTTTCCTTTCCATTCCATTCCCTTTTCCTTTCCTTTCCTTTCCATTCCTTTTTCCTCTCCTTTCCTTTTTCCATTTCCTTTTTCCTTTCCTTTCCTTTCCTTTCCTTTGCGTTCCATTCCCTTTTCCTTTCCTTTCCATTCCTTTTTCCTCTCTTTTCCTTTCTCCTTTCCTTTCCTTTCCTTTCCTTTCCTTTCCTTTCCTTTCCTTTCCTTTCCATTCCTTTTTCCTTTCCTTTCCTTTCCTTTCCTTTCCTTTCCTTTCCTTTCCTTTCCTTTCCTTTCCTTTCCTTTCCTTTCCTTTCCTTTCTTTTCCTTTCCTTTCCTTTCCTTTTTCCTTTCCCTTCCTTTCCTTTCCATTCTTTTCCTTTCCCTTTCCCTTCCTTTCCTTTCCATTCTTTTCCTTTCCTTTCCATTCCTTTTTCCTTTCCTTTCCTTTCCTTTCCTTTCCTTTCCTTTGCGTTCCATTCCCTTTTCCTTTCCATTCCTTTTTCCTTTCCTTTCCTTTCCTTTCCTTTCCTTTCCTTTCCTTTTTCCTTTCCTTTCCTTTCCTTTCCTTTCCTTTCCTTTCCTTTTTCCTTTCCTTTCCATTCCCTTCCTTTCCTTTCCTTTCCTTTCCTTTCCTTTCCATTATTTTCCTTTCCGTTCCTTTCAATTCCTTTTTCCTTTCCTTTCCTTTCCTTTCCTTTCCTTTCCTTTCCTTTCCTTTCCTTTCCTTTCCTTTCCTTTCCTTTCCTTTCCTTTCCATTCCTTTTTCCTTTCCTTTCCTTTCCCTTCCCTTTTCCTTTCCGTTCCTTTTTCCTTTCCTTTCCTTTCCTTTCCTTTTTCCTTTTTCCTTTTTCCTTTCCTTTCTCCTTTTTCCTTTTTCCTTTCCTTTCCTTTCCCTTCCCTTTTCCTTTCCATTCCTTTTTCCTTTCCTTTCTTTTCCTTTCCTTTCCTTTCCTTTGCGTTCCATTCCCTTTTCCTTTCCATTCCTTTTTCCTCTCCTTTCCTTTCCTTTCCTTTCCTTTTTCCTTTTTCCTTTTTCCTTTCCTTTCCTTTCCTTTTTCCTTTCCTTTCCATTCCCTTCCTTTCCTTTCCTTTCCTTTCCTTTCCTTTCCTTTCCTTTCCTTTCCTTTCCATTCCTTTCAATTCCTTTTTCCTTTCCTTTCCTTTCCTTTCCTTTCCTTTCCTTTCCTTTCCTTTCCTTTCCATTCCTTTTTCCTTTCCTTCCCTTTCCCTTCCCTTTTCCTTTCCATTCCTTTTTCCTTTCCTTTCCTTTCCTTTCCTTTCCTTTCCTTTCCTTTTTACTTTTTCCTTTCCTTTCCTTTCCTTTTTCCTTTTTCCTTTCCTTTCCTTTCCTTTCCCTTCCCTTTTCCTTTCCATTCCTTTTTCCTTTCCTTTCCTTTCCATTCCTTTTTCCTTTCCTTTTTCCTTTCCTTTCCTTTCCTTTCCTTTCCTTTCCTTTCCTTTCCTTTCCCTTCCCTTTTCCTTTCCATTCCTTTTTCCTTTCCTTTTTCCCTTTCCCTTTTCCTTTCCTTTCCTTTCCTTTCCTTTCCTTTTCTTTTCCTTTTTCCTTTCCATTCCCTTTCCTTTTCCATTCCGTCTCTTCCCTTCCATCCCTTTCATTTACTTTCTTCCCTTTCATTTCTTCCCTTTCTCTGCCACAGTGGCGGCTGGTGGTTTTTTTTTGGAGGGGGGGCTGCAAACAAACCCCCCCCCGGGCCGCCAGTGAAGCCGTATTAGCACAACTGCCAGCTACCCCCCCCCCGCGGCACGGCACTAACCCCCCCTCCACCACCCGCTGCCCTTGCCGTGGATGCGGGCAGTCGGAGCTGCTGTGGACATCTTCCAGCACGGCGGGCTCCGGTGTCCTCTGCGCGGTGCGTGACGTCTCCTCTCTGCTTCTCCCGGCGCTAGGCAACCAATAGGATCACCTGACGTTTTGGCCAATCGGGAAGCGGGTTTCATACCTACTTCCTGATTGGCTGGGAGGAGGATCGGTGTTGCAACAGCAATAATTAATTCACTATTGCAATACAACGGGTCAAATGCTCTGCGACCCGAGCCCACGCTATTTTGAAGCCTATTAGAGCATATGGCTCTTATCAGGTGCTTCGAAAATACACCCCCCCATGTAATTCATGTGCCCCGGTGACCCGAAAGGGTCTGGACACAAGAATAGGGGGCGGCCGCGGCGGCCGTGTGAATCTATCCACTGTATATAGGGGGTGGAGAGGAGAGAGAGGGCGGCGCCCAGGCGCCCCTAACGGACGGTCCGCCCCTGCACTGCCATCTCTTCCTTTTTCTTTCATCCCTTTCTTTTCATCTCTTTATTTATCTTCCCTTTCTTTCCCCCCCACTTCCCTTTTCCTCTCCTCTCTTCCCTCCCTTTTCCTTACTCTTTCCTTTCTTTTTCTTATCCCCCTGTAGACAGGTGCAGTCTACTCTTTCCACTGCAGGTGGCACTCTTCTGCAGCGGTACTGCGGTTGTCCAGGAAGTCAAGAGGAACATGGTTCCTCTATGGTTTCCTGGGTCACTGGGGAAGCGATTCCATTGGCTGCTGCCCCATGTGACTCTGGCGGCCAGCTTGGGTCAGGCAGAGCCTATTTAAGGCCCAGACTTTGCTCGCATTTTGCGAGTGGGTAGAGTAAGGACAGGTACCCCGCCTGGTAGGGACAGAACCAGCAGGTTCCTGATGAGAAAGGAAAGCCTAGGGCTCGCAACTTCTCTGGACATCTTCCCGTTGGGGCATGAGACCGCCGGTTCACATTCTGCCTCTCCTAACCGGCAATGTCAGTTCAGCTGAAACCTGCCCTCTACACGGTGTTGGATCTTTGAGTGTTCCCAGTTGGACTGCCTTCCCACAGAAAGCAGAACTAAGGAATGGCCTCCACCATTCTGATAGTTTATCCTAGTTTTTGTCCCATGAACCTGCCTGGGATCAGAAGGTGTATCTCCCTCTCCTCCAGCTCATCTCCGGGATCTCTCCAGATCTCCACACAATAGAACTTAATAATATCCCTATTAGAGTCCGTCACCCAGCATGAAAGACGGGAGGGAACGGCTTATTATGACGCCTTTGGCTGCTGTCACCAATTGTCCCGTCATTTCGTGCTGTTTGATGGGTCTGGGATAGTCACATCGCTGATTGGACCTTTGATGTCCTCTAAGAAGACTCTCACCGGTCACCTAAACCGCGGCCCTAATCAACCCATTATATCTGGTGTGTCCAGAACACCCAGCACCAATTATTATCATCTATAATTTATTGAGTTCTGTGGGAAGGTTGGGACATTTCCATCCAAATACTCTACCAGACGCGTCCCCCCGAGACACAATTCAAAGGGAAAGACATTCAAAGGGGGACAAAAGCTTCTTTTTTTTTTACTTCTGTCATTTTTATTGGCAGACAAAGAAAGGGTACGGTGACAGATAGGAATGAACTTTGTCATTTCACCGAATGCCACTTTACCAAAATTTTATGGAGATTAGCTTTAAATTTAAACATGTGGATGGCTTAGATTAAAGGTTCTGATAAGAAATCTAATGGCTTTGTTTCCTAACAAAGTCATGTGATCATTATGTCAGCTTTGATTAGGGTTGGCATTACGTTTAGGGATAATGTTAGCATTAGGGTAAGAGATAGGGTCAGCATTAGCGTTAAGGATAGGGTCAACATTAGGGTCAGCATTAGGGTTAGAGAGATAGGGTCAACGTTAGGGATAGGGTCAGTATTAGGGTAAGAGATAGGGTCAGCATTAGGGTTAGGGATAGGGTTGGAATTAGGGTAAGGGTTAGGGTCAGTATTAGGGGTAGAGATAAGGTCAGCATTAGGGTTAGCGATAGGGTCAACATTCGTGTTAGAGATAGGTTCAGCATTAGGGTTAGCGAAAGGGTCAGTCTTAGGGTTAGGGATAATGTTAGCAATAGGGATAGAGAGATAGGGTCAACATTAAGGATAGGGTCAGCATTAGGGTTAGGGATAGGGTCAGTATTAGGGTTAGTGATAATGTTAGCATTAGGGTCAGCATTAGGGTTAGAGAGATAAGGTCAACATTAGGGATAGGGTCAGCTTTATGGTTAGAGATAGAGTCAGCATTAGGGTTAGGGATAGGGTCAGCATTAGGGTTAGGGATAGGGTCGGTATTAGGGGTAGAGATAAGGTCAGCATTAGGGTTAGAGAAAGGGTCAGCATTAGGGTTAGCGATAGGGTCAGTATTAAGGTTAGGGATAATGTTAGCATTAGGGTTAGAGAGATAAGGTCAACATTAGGGATAGGGTCAGCATTAGGGTTAGAGATAGGGTCAGCATTAGGGTTAGAGATAGGGTCAGCATTAGGATTAGGGATAGGGTCACCATTAAGGTTAACGATAGGGTCAGCATTAGGGTTAGAGAGATAAGGTCAACATTAGGGATAGGGTCAGCTTTAAGGTTAGAGAGAGGGTCAGCATTAGGGATAAGGTCAGTATTAGGGTTAGAGATAGGGTCAGCATTAGGGTTAGGGATAGGATTAGCATTAGGGTTAGAGATAGGATTAGCATTAGGGTTAGTGATAGGGTCGGTATTAGGATTAAGGATAGGGTCAGCATTAGGATAAGGGTTAGGGTCAGCATTAGGGGTAGAGATAAGGTCAGCATTAGGGTTAGCGATAGGGTCGGTATTAGAATTAGAGATAGGGTCAGCATTAGGGTTAGGGATAAGGTCAGCATTAGGGTTAGCGAAAGGGTCAGTCTTAGGGTTAGGGATAATGTTAGCATTAGGGTTAGAGAGATAGGGTCAACATTAGGGATAGGGTCAGTATTAGGGTTAGAGATAGGGTCAGCATTACAGTTAGAGATAGGGTCATCATTAGGGTTAGAGATAGGGTCACCATTAGAGTTAGAGATAGGGTCACCATTAGAGTTAGAGATAGGGTCATCATTAGGGTTAGAGATAGGGTCACCATTAGAGTTAGAGATAGGGTCATCATTATGGTTAGAGATAGGGTCATCATTAGGGTTAGGGATAGGGTCATCATTAGGGTTAGAGATAGGGTCATCATTAGAGTTAGAGATAGGGTCATCATTAGGGTTAGAGATAGGGTCATCATTAGGGTTAGGGATAGGGTCATCATTAGGGTTAGAGATAGGGTCATCATTAGGGTTAGGGATAGGGTCATCATTAGGGTTATAGATAGGGTCAGCATTAGGGTTAGAGATAGGGTCATCATTAGGGTTAGGGATAGGGTCATCATTAGGGTTAGAGATAGGGTCATCATTAGAGTTAGGGATAGGGTCATCATTAGGGTTAGAGATAGGGTCATCATTAGGGTTAGAGATAGGGTCATCATTAGGGTTATAGATAGGGTCATCATTAGGGTTAGGGATAGGGTCATCATTAGGGTTATAGATAGGGTCATCATTAGGGTTAGGGATAGGGTCATCATTAGGGTTATAGATAGGGTCATCATTAGGGTTAGGGATAGGGTCATCATTAGGGTTATAGATAGGGTCATCATTAGGGTTAGGGATAGGGTCATCATTAGGGTTAGAGATAGGGTCATCATTAGGGTTAGAGATTGGGTCAGCATTAGGGTTAGAGATAGGGTCAAAATTATAGTTAGGGATAGGGTTAGAATTAGGGTTACGGTTAGAATTAGAGATAAGGATAGGGTTAGCATTAGAGTTAGGGATAGGGTTAGAATTACGGTTAGGATAAGAAATAGGGATAGGGTTAGAAATAGGGTTAAGGGTTAGGGTTAGAAATAGATTTAGGGATTGGTTTAGCATTAGGGATATGGGTAAAGTGGTTGTAAAGGAATTCTATGTATGAAGGTAAAAAAAACTCCCCCTACAGCCCCCTGTACTCGCCTGAGCCCCCACTCAATCTAGTGATGTGAATGGGAGCCTCAGCTGTCCCGGGTCTTTCTCCTCATTGGCTGAGACACGGGTGGGGGACCCATTGGCTCCCATTGCTGTCAATCACAGGCAGTAAGGCAATGAAGAGAGAAGGGGGGGGGGGGTTTGAGCCGCAGCTCTATGTGTCTTATAGAAGCATAAAGTGGAGCTTGGTAGCGAGCGCACACCATTTTTCCCCATAGTGCAAACAGCTTGCTATTGGGGGCACTGATCATATTTGTAATTTCTTTTTTTTTCAAACTGAACCTTTAATCACTTTAAGGACATGTTCAGAGCTAGGATTAGGGTCCGAGGTAAGGTGAACCTTAGGGACATGGTGAGTATTAGGGTTCCTCTGTTCTTTAATATCTTCAATCTAGACACTGTGGATGACATCTGGAAGTTAAGGCAGCCATGACTTGGAGAGGAGACCCAGCACTGGATCCCAGGAGAGGTGAATGTGACAATGGTGACTCTCTCCAGAGGGGACACAGACAGCAATAAAAACCTGACAGCACTTCTAACCCCCCTCCCCCCTTATTCCATATAAAGTTAAATAAAACCTCCCTAATTATATTTCCAGGAGCACTACTTGGATTATTGTCCCCAGGGGGAAGAAGGACACTGAAGGACTTCGATCTGTCACTCTTCTTCTCCACCATCCCAGCCCCGCTCTCTGTCACTTTTCACCGGCTCCGGAGACAAATCTCATGGATTACAGAGCGCCATCCTGGAGGCTTTACAGATCTTCTACAGAGTGGAGAACTCCTGCCACACACCTAGCCTGTAAATGTCCCTAAAACCACCTTTATCCCTCCACATCCCCTGTAATGTTCTAGAAAAGACTCCACGCTCTATTAAACCTAATCCAACCTTCTACTACGGCACCATTAATGAGGAGGGAGGAGCAGCTTCCGAGAACCTTGACAGAGCAATCACGAAACAGGAAAATCTTCCTACCATTATCAACACCAAGTCACGAGAGATAGATAGATAGATAGATAGATAGATAGATAGATAGATAGATAGATAGATAGATAGATAGATAGATAGATAGATAGATGAAAGTTGTTAGATAGCAGGGATGAACTCTCTGTTAAGACCGAACTTTGGCTTCTTGGGCTTTGGTCCAAATTCTAGACATTTAGCTTGTTCAGTAGGATCCGAATATCATATATACAATATATATAGTACGGTAGCAGTTTTTCTATTGCTTGTGCTGTCAATGGTTGTTAAGGAAGCAGCGGGTACCAGCAGAACCCCTTCCTTAGCACCCAGCCCCATTCCTTTGCTGACCACCAGTAATCTCCGGTCATGTAAGCACAGGAGCATCGGATGGCATGGGCATCGTTCATCATGACTGACGAGGATCTGTCAATGGTTGCTAAAGAAGCAGAGTGGCCCAGCACCTGCTCCTTCCCTAGCAACCAGGGACGTCACCCAGCCCCATTTATTTGTTGGCCGGGTATTCCAAGCCATGTTAACACAGGGGCGGGGAGAGTGCTGGCATCACTAAATAAATATGGCCACATGGCCATGAAATGTGCAATGACATTACTGGGTATTCCCCACCCCTTTGTTTACATTCAGCATCAGGGGCCAGAGCTGTCTTTTGTGGCAATGGGATTGGGCGGCTTTTGGTGAGTTGACAGGCATCATTCATCATGATTGATGAGAACCTTTCAATGGTTGTTAAAGAAGCAGAGGGGTGCAGCACCTGCCCCTTCCCTAGCAACCAGTGATGTCACCCAGCCCCATTTATTTGCTGTCTGGCTATCCCAAGCCATGTTAACACAGGGGAGGGGAAGGTGCTGGCATCACTGACCAAATGCCCATATTAGGTCAATAGCATCACTAGCCTTCCCCGCCCCTTTGTTTACATTTAGCGTCAGGGACCAGAGCTGTCTTTTGTGGTGTGTGTAGCAATGGGATAAGGTGGCGTTTTTTCTTTTCTTTTGTTGAGTTGACGGGCATCATTCATCACGACTGTGGAGAACCTTTCAATGGTTGTTAAAGAAGCAGAGGGACGCAGCACCTGCCCCTTCACCAGAATTGAGTGACGTCACCCAGTCTCATTTATATGCTGGCCAAGTATCCCAAGCCATAATAATACAGAGGAGGGGAGAGTGCTGCCATCACTGAACAAATATGGCCACATGGGAGGGGAAGGTGCTGGCATCACTGACCAAATGCCCATATTTGGTCAATAGCATCACTAGCCTTCCCCGCCCCTTTGTTTACATTTAGCGTCAGGGACCAGAGCTGTCTTTTGTGGCGTGTGTAACAATGGGAAGAGGTGGCGTTGTTTTTTTCTTTTGGTGAGTTGCCGGGCATCATTCATCACGATTGAGGAGAACCTTTCAATGGTTGTTAAAGAAGCAGAGGGACGCAGCACCTGCCCCTTCACCAGAATTGAGTGACGTCACCCAGGCTCATTTATATGCTGGCCAAGTATCCCAAGCCATATTAATACAGAGGCGGGGAGAGTGCTGACATCACTGACCAAATATGGCCACATGGGAAGGGAAGGTGCTGGCATCACTGACCAAATGCCCATATTTGGTCAATAGCATCACTATTCTTCCCTGCCCCTTTGTTTACATTTAGCGTCGGGGACCAGAGCTGTCTTTTGTGGTGTGTGTAACAATGGGATAAGGTGGCGTTGTTCTTTTCTTTTGGTGAGTTGATGGGCATCATTTGTCATGAATGAGGAGAACCTTTCAATGGTTGTTAAAGAAGCAGAGGGACGCAGCACCCGCCCCTTCACCAGAATTCAGTGACGTCACCCAGCCCCATTTATATGCTGGCCAAGTATCCCAAGCCATATTAATACAGAGGCGGGGAGAGTGCTGACATCACTGACCAAATATGGCCACATGGCCATATATGGGCAATAAAATCAAGGAGTATACCTCACCCCCTTTGTTTACATTTAGTGACAGGGCTGTCTTTTTTGGTGAGAGTAGCAACATGATTGGACAGTGTTCTTTCTTCCTTCAGCGAGTTGACAGGTGATGTTCATCATGACTGATGAGAATCTGTCAATGATTGTTAGAGAAACAGAGGGACACAGCACCTGCCCCTTCCCTAGCAACCATTGACATCACCCAGCCCTGTTTATTTGCTGGTTAGGAATCATCAGGCAAGTAAAAATAGGAGTGGGGATAGTGCTGACATCAGTGACCAAAAATGGCTACATGGCCCTATTCGGGAAATGACTTCACCGGGTATTCCCCACCTCTTTGTTTACATTTAGCGTCGGGGACCAGAGCTTTCTTTTGTGGCAATGGAATCAGGTGGCATTATTTTATCTTTTGGTGGTCAATCATCATGATTGAGGAAAACCTTTCAATGGTTGTTAAAGAAGCAGAGGGGTGCAGCACCTGCCCTTTTCCTAGCAACCAGTGACATCACCCAGCCCCATTTATTTACTGGTCCAGTATTCCAATTCATGCTAACAACCTCACCCCTTTGTTTACATTTAGCGACAGAGCTGTCTTTTGTGGTGAGTGTAGCAACGTGATTGGACAGTGTTTTTTCTCCTTTTGGTGAGTTGATGGGCGATGTTTATCAGGATTGCTTCAAATCTGTCAATGGATGTTAGAGTGAGAAGCAGAGGGGCGCAGCGCATGCCCCTACCCAAGTAACCAGTGACATCACCCAGCCCCATTTATTTACTGGCCAGGAATTCCATGCCCTGTTAATGGAGAGGCGGGGAGAATGCTGACATCACTGACCAAATATGGGCACATGGCCATATATGGGCAATGACATCACTGGGTATACCTCACCCCTTTGTTTACATTAAGCAGCAGGGCTGTCTTTTGTGGTGAGTGTAGCTACGTAATTGAACAGTGTGCTTTCTTCTTTTGGTGAGTTGACGGGTGATGTTTATCATGTTTGATGAGAATCTATCAATGGTTGTTAGAGAAGGAGAGGGGCACAGCACCTGTCCCTTCCCTAGCAACCAGTGATGTCACCCATCCCTGTCTATTTGCTGGTCAGGAATCCCCATCCCCAACCATGTAAAATCAGGGGATAGTGCTGACATCACTGACCAAATATGGCTACATGGCCATATTTGGATGGGGTGTCTCAGTCAATTGGCAGGGGTTTCTTTAGTCCCTTGGCCTGCTGGGAGAGCCTATTTATTTGGGTGGAGTCTGGTGATCGGGGGTTCTGTGCCACCTGGACGGCTGTCTGGGTGGACGTGTGTTATGTCGCTCCGGGCTGCTAGGCCAGAAGCCTGAGGACTATCCCGGGGACACCTGGCTGCTAGGCTGCCTGAGGCCTATCTAGGACCAGGAGAAGCAGCGTAGAGTTCGGACTGCAGAATTGGAGTCCAACCAAGTTGAGAAGGTTCATGGAACCAGTTGTGGACTGAGGAAGAAAGGAAGCTGTCCTCACTAAGGGATCATCCATTTATCTATCGGACAATACAGTGAGTAAGCTTGAGCAAGTACCAGAGCAGTCTTCTCACCATCCGGGGACGGTGAAGAAGTGGTTAAGCTTCAGCGAGCGCCAAGCCAGGGACCCAGCAGGATAGCGGGGGTGACGCTTGAGGAGTATACAGTGGGTTAGCTGTTCAGGGGATCCAGTGACAACTGGGATCTGGAAGACTAGTGAGAGACTGGGAGCTCAGTGAGTGAAGACTTACAGTGAGATACTGAGAGATAAGAAACAGATTGTTCTGTGTTACCAAGAGTTACCTACAACTACCTTTTATTGACTATTGGAAGATTAGTTGCCATAGGAGACAGCGGTCCTACCTAAACAGAAGTGTTATCCGGCTGGAGGCCTTCCACTGTATAGCTGTCTACCTATAAAAGTCTCGGAGTCTGCCAATTAGCATTGCCTCTACTCAAGGGTGTCCTGGCCCTAACCCTCTTTCCCACAGTCCTGTTAAGAGATAATAAATCTCCTGTTCGCATTCAAAAAGTGTCTGGCGCCGATTATTTCTTCTTGCATCTAACCCACTATGCCTGGTAACCCACTCTGGAGGACGTTTACTGGAACCGATCCCCTGTGGTTTCCCCTGGAGCAGCTGAAAGCCAGCGGGAGGGAGAGGAGTAGAGATAAATGCACAGAGACTTTCTATTTGTGAATATTTGCTGTTGGAACGTACACATTCTGACTGCAGATTTCTGACTCTTTTTATTGGGTAATTATTTCCTCTGACACGTTGTTAACACATCAATTTGGATTTGCGGTTTTGTAGCCATCTTAGCAGATGAAGAACATAAAAGTCTACATTGGCCAACACTGAAGATAGGACTAAGCACTGAAGGGTTTTTTTTTTCAATATCTTTACGGTGGGGTTGGCTGGGATTGGCTGTAGGCGGTCAATGTTGCTAATACTGGTTTGGTGGCTTCTCCATTTCTATGATGGTCACTCTCTGTGCCCTTAATAGGTATGTAACCCGAACAGTGATCTTCTCGTTTTTTCTCCCTTTTGGTCTGCTAAATGTACCATTGAAAGTGTTTTGTTGTATCTCTCTGAAAAGTGCAAAAATACCTCTTAATATTTTCCAGAGATCCAGGGAACTGACAACTTCCCGAGCACGAGATGGAGATGGGGAGGGGTGTGGAGATGAGGAGGAGGGGTTATGGAGATGAAGAGGTGTTATAGAGATTGGAAGCGGGAGGAGATGAGAAGGAGGGGTTATGGAGATGAAGAGGGGGTTATAGAGATGGCAAGTGGGAGAAGATGAGAAGGAGGGGTTATGGAGATGAAGAAGGGGAGGGGATGAGAGGAGTGAAAAAATTGGGAGGGGTTATGGAGATGCACATAGGTTATAGAGATGGGAAGGGGGAAGAAATGAGAAGGAGGGGTTATGAAGATGCGGAAGGGGAGGAGATGAGGAGGGGTTATAGAGGTAAGGAGATTAGGAGGAGTTATGGAGATGAGAAGGAAGGGTTATAAATATGCAGATGGGTTATGGAAATGGAAGGGGGGGAATATGAGGAGGAGTATGGAGATGAGGAGGTCAGGTATGGAGATGCAGATGTGTTATGGAAATGGAAGGGGAGGGATATAAGGAGGGGTATGGAGATGAGGAGGTTGGGTATGGAGAGACAGATGGGTTATGGAGATGGAAGAGGGGGATATGAGGAGGGGTATGGAGATATGAGGTTGGGTAATGCACTGTAGATGGGTTATGGAGAAGTAAGAGGGGGTATAGGGAGGGGTATGGAGATGAGGAGGTTGGGTATGGAAATGCAGATGGGTTATGGAGATGCATGGGGGGGATATGAGGAGGGGTGTGGAAATATGAGGTTGGGTATGGAGATGGAAGGGGGGGATATGAGGAGGGGTATGGAGATGAGGAGGTTCGGTATGGAGATGCAGATGGGCTATGGAGGTGGAAGGGGGGATATGAGGTGGGGTATGGAGATATAAGGTCGGGTATGGAGATGTAGATGCGTTATGGAGATGGAAGGGTGGATATGGGGAGGGGTATGGAGATGAAGATGGGTTATGGAGATGGAGGAAGGGGATATGAGGAGGGGTATGGAGATATGAGGCTGGGTATGGAGATGGAGGGGGGGGGGGATATGAGGAGGGGTATGGAGATGAGGAGGTCGGGTATGGAGATGCAGATGGGTTATGGAGATGGAAGGGGGTATATGAGGAGGGGTATGGCGATGAAGATGGGTTATGGAGATGGAAGAGGGGGATATGAGGAGGGGTATGGAGATATGAGGCTGGGTATGGAGATGTAGAAGGGTTATGGAGATGGAAGGGGGGGGTATGAGGAGGGGTATGGAGATAAGGAGGTCGGGTATGCAGATGTAGAGGGGTTATGGAGATGGAAGGGGGATATGAGGAGGGGTATGGAGATGAAGAGGTTGGGTATGGAGATGCAAATGGGTTATTAAGATGGAAGCGGGAATATGAGGAGGGGTATGGAGATATTAGGTCGGGTATGGAGATGTAGTGGGTTATGAAGATAGAAAGGGGGGATATGAGGAGAGGTACGGAGATATGAGGTCGGGTATGGAAATATAGAGGGGTTATGGAGATGAGGAGGAGTTATGGAGATGAGGAGGAGAAGTTATGAAGATACAGGTGGGTTATGGAAAAGAAGGGGGGATATGAGGATGTCGGGTATGAAGATGTAGATGCGATTATGGAGATGTGGAAGGGGAGGAGATGAGGAGGAGCTATAGAGATGACGAGGGGAGGAAATTAGAAGGAGTTATGGAGATAAGGAAGAGGGGTTATGGAGAAGCGGAGAGGTAATGGAGATGAGGAGACAGATGAGAAGAGGAGGAGCAATAGAGATTAGGAGATGGAGATATGGAAATGAGGAGGAGGGGTTAATAATCTGAGGAGAGGGAGAAGATAAGGAGGAGTTATGAAAGGGTCTATGTTCTTGGCAATCCATCAAAAATAAAGTAGGCATGGCAGACACAACGTGCTAAGACATTCACAGCCAAAAATACACTGAGCCGGATAACCTGCCTTCCCATCACCAATAGCTTATTGGGCCCTCCTGTGCTTTAGGGGGATAGAGAACCAGAAGCGATCCCAAGCTATGGTTTGTACTCTTTAATGCTCCAGGTTACGGGCCAAAAAGGGCCCAGGAAGCCCAGCAGATCCCTCATGGTTGTAAGTCTAGAATACCTTCTGTCCAAGGAACTGACAGATCTATCGCTCTAAAATTTTTTTTGCTACTCAAGAGTCAACCAGTCTTTCCAGTCTTCTGGTTTTGTAATTAAGTAAAGATATTTTCTTTCTCTTTAATGTTCTATTTGCATGTCCCCATAATGACAAGTTGATTGATTGATTGAACCAGAAATATCCTCTTATAATTTTTTCAGGTTCCTCCTCCCCTTATAATGAAACATTTTAATTTTTAAATCAAACCTTTCTGTTTTCAGTACATACCCCATTTAATAATGAGCAACGTCATCACTGGGTCTCTGTGCATCCTTAATACAGGCAGATCAAGTCTTCTACTAAGAGGGGATTTTAAACAGACCACAAACAGTAATCGCAAAAAATTACAAATTTATTGATATATATATATATATATATATATATATAAGACAAATTACATAAATAACAAAAAATTCAAGATGATAAAAACAAACACATATTGTTGGGGGCAGATGTAAAGCCAACTGAAAGGGAAGTCCGAAAGCCTTCAACCGACAGCGCGGCCAACGCGTTTCAAAAACACACAGTGTAGATCTTCTTCAGGGACTAAAAGGGCTTGAAACTTCCAAAGCGGTGGCTTAAGTACCAAGTGTAAGCATTCCACTGAACAGCAGAAATAACTCAACAAGTGAAGAGAGCAAATGGTCCGTCAGAGCCACGCATGGATAACGGCCGGAATATCATCGACCAATGGTAATTCACATGTGACACAATAAGCACTCGAAAGGAGTGCAATTGGCCAATAGATTTGACTGCAACATATCTCAGATTTGCAGGGACTTCAAGGAGCAGGGGATATTTATCATCCAAAAGCGTATCGTGTCAATAATAGACACAGTCTCAGTCTTTGTACATAAGCGTCCATAAATCACCAGCCAATTGCATAGGGGTCTAACCTATAGCTAAGGTCCCAATATAGTCTTGCACATGGAGTGGGATAGTGTGGCTCCTGCCGTCTGCCAGGTGAAAGAGCGGGGTTTTTACTATACCTATCCGGGATGTGGTCCATAAACAGCATAGTCAGCTAGCTGTGGCAAACTTTCTTTCTACAAGTCTTCTACTAAGTGTCCTAAGTCTTCTTCTGAGAGATCTACAGTAGGTTTCATATTGAGTACCCAAAGTCTTCTACTGAGTGCCTTAGGTCTTCTGTCGACATACCCCGGGTTTTCTACCAAGTCCTCTTCTGAGAGCCCTTAGTCTTATACTCATTGTTTCACATCTTCTGCTGAGTGCCGCCGGTCTTCTACTGAGTGCCCTAGTTCTTCTACTGAATACCTCAGGTCTTGTACTGAGTGCCCAGGTCTTGTACTGATTGCCCCGGGTCTTGTCCTGAATACACCAGGTCTTGCACTGAGTTCCTCAGGTCTCCTACTGAGTACCCCAGGTCTTCTGCTGAGTACCCCAGGTCTTGTACTGACCACCCCAGGTCTTGTACTGAATGCCCCAGGTCTTGTACTGAGTGTCCTGGATCTTGTACTGTATACCCCGGGTCTTGTACTGAGTTCCCCAGGTCTTCTACTGAGTGCCCCAAGTCTTCTACGGAGTGCCCCAGGTCTTGTACTGAGTGCCCCAGGTCTTTTACTAAGTACCCAAGGTCTTAAAAGGTCTTAAACTGAGTACCCCGGGTCTTGTACTGAGTACCTCATGTCTTCTACTGAGTAGCCCAGGTCTTGTACTGAGTACCCCAGATGTTGTACTGAGTGCCCCAGGTCTTGCACTAACTGCCTCACATCTTCTACTGAGTGTCCCAGGTGTTGTACTGAGCACCTCAGGTCTTGTACTGAGTACCCCAGGTCTTGTACTGAGTGCCCCAAGTCTTCTATGAAGTGCCCCAGGTCTTCTACTGAGTGCTCCAGGTCTTCTACTGAGTACAACACAATACAATCTCTTGCGCTCGGGAGCTTGGTCAAATGAGTAGGTGGTATAGCCAACCCTTTTGAAAAAGTATATGGAATGTCCCAGGTCTTGCTACCCTCCTCAGATACCATTGCTGTGACTCTGAAGAAGAGGGTTCTCCCTCGTAACGCGTAAGCCATTTGTGATGCCATCTGGTTCCTCCAAATATCTGGTCGTAATTGCTGGGGAATTGATAAGCTTTGTTTTAAAGCTCGTTTGTGAGTATAATTCTTGTTATATTTTATAAATAAACTTTCTCTTTGGTAATGCACAAGGTTGGTGCGCCCTCCTTCTCTTTTTGAGTGTTTCACTTCTATTGAGTACCCCAGGTCTTGTACTGAGTCCCCCAGGTCTTGTACTGAGTGCCCCAGGTCTTGTACTGAGTACCCCAGGTCTTGTACTGAGTGCCCCAGGTCTAATATTGAGTACCCCAGGTCTTGTACTGAGTACCCCTGGTCTTGTACTGAGTGCCCCCGGTCTTATACTGAGTACCCCAGGCCTTGTACTGAGTACCCCAGGCCTTATACTGAGTACTCCAGGCCTTGTACTGAGTACCCCAGTTATTTACCTGAGTACCCCAGGCCTTATCCTGAGTACTCCAGGCCTTGTACTGAGTACCCCAGTTATTTACCTGAGTACCCCAGGCCTTATCCTGAGTACCCCAGACCTTGTACTGAGTACCCCAGGTATTGTACTGAGTACCCCAGGTATTTACCTGAGAACCCCATGTCTTCTACTGAGTTCCCCAGGTCTTCCACTGAGTGCCCCAGGTCTTGTACTGAGTACCCCAAGTCTTGTACTGAGTACCCCAGGTCTTGAAGTGAATGCCCCAGGTCTTGTGCTGAGTACCCTAGGTCTTCTACTGAGTACCCTAGGTCTTCTATTGAGTTCCTGGGTCTTGTACTGAGTACCCCAGGTCTTGCACTAAATGCCCCAGGTCTTCTACTGAGTGCCCCAGGTCTTCTACTGTGTCTCCCAGGTCTTGTTCTAAGCACCTTAGGTCTTGAACTGAGTGCCCCAAGTCTTCTACTACGTGCCCTATGTCTTGTACTGAGCACCCTAGGTCTTGTACTGAGTACCCCAGGTCTTCTATTGAGTACCCCAGGTCTTGTACTGTGTGCCCCAGGTCTTATACTGAGTATCCCAGGTCTTATACTTAGTACCCCTGGTCTTTTACTGAGTCCTCCAGGACTTGTACTGAGTACCCCAGTTCTTCTACTGAGTGTCCCAGGTCTTTTACTGAGTCCCCAGGACTTGTACTGAGTGCTCCAGATCTTCTGCTGAATGCCCCAGGTCTTCAACTGGGTGTCCCAGGTCTTGTACTAAGCACCTCAGGTCTTTTACTGAGTACTAGGGATGAGCCGAACACCCCCCGGTTCGGTTCGCACCAGAACCTGCGAACGGACCGAAAGTTCGCACGAACGTTAGAACCCCATTGACGTCTATGGGACTCGAACGTTCAAAATCAAAAGTGCTCATTTTAAAGGCTAATTTGCATGGTATTGTCCTAAAAAGGGTTTGGGGACCCGGGTCCTGCCCCAGGGGACATGTATCAATGCAAAAAAAACTTTTAAAAACGGCCGTTTTTTCGGGAGCAGTGATTTTAATGATGCTTAAAGTAAAAAAAAAAAAAGTGAAATATTCCTTTAAATATCGTACCTGAGGGGTGTCTATAGTATGCCTGTAAAGTGACGCGTGTTTCCCGTGTTTAGAACAGTCCCTGCACCAAATGTCATTTTTAAAGGAAAAAATCTCATTTAAAACTGCTTGCGGGTTTAATGTAATGTCGGGTCCTGGCAATATGGATGAAAATCAGTGAGACAAACGGCATGGGTACCCCCCAGTCCATTACCAGGCCCTTTGGGTCTTGTATGGATATTAAGGGGAACCCCGCACCCAAATTAAAATAAGGAAAGGTGTGGGGCTACCAGGCCCTATATACTCTGAACAGCAGTATACAGGCTGTAGGTTTGTTGTTAAGTAGAATCTCTTTGTAATTTTGAACGGGTACATTTTTAACGTGTTTAGCTCCAGCCAAAAAATCTTTTTTAAGCTTTTTGGAAAACATAGGGAAGGGTTATCACCCCTGTGACATTTGTTTTGCTGTCTTTCCTCCTCTTCAGAAGATTTCACCTCACTTTTTGTCCCAATGGATTGGAAAGCATCAGTGGAAAGGAGAAATGTTTTTCCCATATTAACTCTTACAGGAGAGAATTTCCCTTCCTAGGGGTAGATTTATTCTCACTTCCTGTTGTCTCCTTCCGTTTGCAAGTAGGAGTCGTTTGTAAGTTAGTTTTTTGAAAGTAGGGTCCTGCCCTATATACTCAGCAGAAATTTGGGCCTTAGGTGTTGCTGTGGCCACAACACTGTAAGCCCTCACAGGGCTCTGCTGTGAAATATTAGATCAAGAATTGTAATTACATGCCCCTGTTGAACAGGAGCTGAAAAATTAGGCCTTAGGCACTGGTGCTGGTGCCACAACACTGCAACCCCTCACAGACACTCTAGTTGGAATGCAGGAACGAGCCCTGCTGCAAAGTATTGCATCAAAAATTGTAATTACACGCCCCTGTTAAACAAGGGCTGAAAAATTGGGCCTTAGGCACTGGTGCTGGTGCCACAACACTGCAACCCCTCACAGACACTCTAGTTGGAATGCAGGAACGAGCCCTGCTGCAAAGTATTGCATCAAAAATTGTAATTACACGCCCCTGTTAAACAAGGGCTGAAAAATTGGGCCTTAGGCACTGGTGCTGGTGCCACAACACTGCAACCCCTCACAGACACTCTAGTTGGAATGCAGGAACGAGCCCTGCTGCAAAGTATTACATCAAAAATCGTAATTACACGCCCCTGTTAAACAGGGGCTGAAAAATTGTGCCTTAGGCACTGGTGGTGGCGCCCAGAACCAAAAATGTTCTTACAAGCTATCAGCGTGATGATTGAGGAGGAAGAGGATAATTACTCAGGGATAGTCACTCAGCATCAGCATAGGCAGTCTTTGAAGGGATCTGAGATTTCAAAAAAAATTATTCGGTTACATCAGCATCAGGTGCTTGGTAGCTGGTGGTGATCCAAGACTCATTCATTTTTATGAAGGTCAGTCGATCGACCGAGTCAGTGGACAGACGCACCCTGTGATCGGTTACCACGCCTCCAGCAGCACTGAATGTGCGTTCCGAAAGAACGCTGGATGCAGGACAGGCCAGTAGCTCAATTGCATACTGTGCAAGCTCTGGCCACAGTGATCCATCCTCAAGACCCAGTAACCCAGAGGATTTTCGGTGGGAAAGGTGTCCAAGTCTGATCTTGCCCCTAGGTATTCCTGCACCATGTAAAACAGACGCTGGCGATGGTTGCTGGAACCGATCATACCTTGGGGCTGCGGACCAAAAAATTGTCTGAACGCATCGGTCAGACGGCCACCTTCTCCACCGCTCCTTCTTTGACTGACCGAAGCCTCAGCAACACGTTGTCCAGAAACAGGAGTTTGTAACCTCCCAGTCTCTGGGAACGCGTTGCACAGACCTTTCTGCAAGGCCTCCCGAAGATGTTTCATCCTCTGCTCCCTCTGCGATGGCAAGATAAGGTCCGCAACCTTACCCTTGTAACGTGGATCAAGGAGGGTTGCCAGCCAGTATTGGTCCTTCTCCTTGATACCACGAATACGAGGATCCTTACGCAGGCTTTGCAGGATCAGGGAGGCCATGCAGCGTAGGTTTGCTGAGGCATTCGGTCCGGAGTCCTCTGGGTCACTAAGGACGACATGGTCCGCAGCCACCTCCTCCCAGCCACGTACAAGTCCATGTGTTTCTTGGGACTGATCCCTTAAAAACGGCTGCTGATGCTGAGTGCCAGGCTCCACCTCCATACTGACACAATCTTCCTCCTCCTCCTCTTCCTCCTCGTCCTCTTCCTGTGTGATCGGCGGGCACGCAGGAACACTGTCTGGATAAAGGGGGCCTTGAGAGCTAAGGAAGTCCTCCTCTTCCTGCCTCTGTTCTGCCTCAAGTGCCCTGTCCATTATTCCACGCAGCGTGTGCTCCAACAGGTGGACAAGGGGGACAGTGTCACTGATGCATGCACTGTCACTGCTCACCATCCTCGTGGCTTCCTCAAATGGTGACAGGACAGTGCATGCATCCCTGATCATGGCCCACTGGCGTGGGGAAAAAAAACCAAGCTCCCCTGACCCTGTCCTGGTGCCATAGTCGCACAGGTACTCATTGATGGCCCTCTGCTGCGTGTGCAGCCGCTGCAGCATGGCCAACGTTGAGTTCCACCTGGTGGGCATGTCACAGATTAGGCGGTTCTTGGGCAGGTTAAACTCCTTTTGGAGGTCCGTCAGCCGAGCATTGGCATTATATGACTGGCGGAAATGCACACAGACTTTCCTGGCCTGCCTCAGGACATCCTGTAAGCCCGGGTACCTGCCCAAAAACCACTGCACCACCAAGTTAAGGATGTGAGCCAAACAGGGCACATGAGTCATTTGTCCCTGTCGGAGGGCAGAGAGGAGGTTGGTGCCATTGTCGCAAACCACCATTCCTGCCTTTAGTTGGCGTGGCGTTAACCACTCCTGAACCTGCCCCTGCAGAGCTGACAGAACCTCTGCCCCAGTGTGGCTCCTGTCCCCCAAGCACACCAGCTCAAGCACTGCATGGCATCTTTTGGCCTGCGTACTTGCGTAGCCCCTTGAACGGCTACAGAGCACCGCTGGTTCCGAGGACAAAGCACAGGAAGAGGCCATGGAGGAAGAAGAAGAGGAGGGGGTGGAGGAGAGAGGTGTGTCACAATCATTAGCATTTTGGAGGCGTGGTGGCGGAACAACCTCCGACACTACTGCACCTTGTCCTGCATCCTTCCCAGCTGCCAGCAGAGTCACCCAATGCGCCGTGAAACTTAGGCAACGTCCCTGTCCATGCCTGCTGGACCATGAGTCAGCGGTAATATGCACCTTACCGCTGACCGCCCTGTCCAGCGAGGCATGGACATTGCCTTCCACATGCCGGTAGAGAGCCGGAATCGCCTTCCGTGAGAAAAAGTGGCGTTTGGGTACCTGCCACTGAGGAACCGCACATTCCACAAACTCACGGAAGGGGGCAGAGTCTACCAACTGAAAAGGCAGCAGTTGAAGTGCTAGCAATTTAAGCTAGCATTTAACCGCTGGGCATGTGGATGGCTGGGAGCAAACTTCTTTGGGCGGTGCAGCAGCTGGGGTAGGGAAATTTGCCTGGTACAATCTGACGTCGGTCTACCAAAAGCAGATTGCCCACAAGTACTTGGCTGTGACACACCTAATTCTACACCTTCATTCCTCTCAGTGCAGGTCTCAGAGAGGACTGAAGGTATAGTGGGGTTGGAGATCTCAGCTGATGAGGAGCAAGGAGAGGTCTTCTTTGTTCTTTGGTGTGGGTCTTTTAGATACGCTTGCCAACGAACTGCATGGCAGATCAACATATGTCTGGTCAAGCATGTGGTACCCAAGCGGGAGATGTTTTGGCCACGCGAGATACGCTTGAGACATATGTTGCAAATAGCAGTGGTGCGATCTGATGCACTCGTCTCAAAAAAGGCCCACACCAAAGAACTTTTTGAATAACGCGCAGAGACTGCAGCGCCCTGCACATGTGGAGCTTTGGGGTGTGATGCAGTCAATGTGCTGCCCTTAGGCTGGTCCCTGGAGGGCATCCAGCCTCATTGGTGATGTGCCGCCTCCTCCTCCTCCTCTCTCCTATCAGGCACCCACGTTGAGTCAGTGACCTCATCATCCCCTCCCTCCTCATCACTGGAGCAAACATGGCAGTATGCTGCAGCAGGGGGAGCATGACTGCCAGATTGCTGTCCTTCTTGGGCACCCCCTCTGTCTGTGCTCACGTTATTTCCTTCATCGATCTCAGTATCATCATCAGAGCCTTCCAAACACTGGGCATCCTCCTGGAGCATGTACCCAACACTGTGGTCAAACAGTTCGAGGGACTCCTCAGGAGGACATGGTGGAGCTAGGGAAGGAGTCACTGATGACATTGAGCCGAGGGAAGAGGCCGCTGCTTTGTGAGACAAAGTACCCTGAGCCTGGGTGAGAGAGGATGAGGAGGATGAGGACGGCTTGGTCATCCACTCGACCAAGTCTTCCGCATGTTGCGGCTCAACACGGCCAGCTGCCGAAAAAAAGGCCAAGCGTGTCCCACGGCCACGTGCTGATGAGGATGCACCGTCTCCACGACCAGCACTAGACACAGAGCCTGCTTGCCCTCTCTTATTGGCTTGTGACTGTCTGCCTCTCCTTCTTGGCCTTCCAGACATACTAATGGCCTGTAGCTGCACTAAGCTGGGATATATATATATATATATGTACTGATACTGCAGCTAGCAAAATCTGCCTGTAGTATGAGAACACCACCAACCTTCTACAGGTAGCTTTAGCTGAACACTGTGCAGAGCTCGCAAAAAAATAACTTGTAGTTTTAGCTGAACACTGTGAGCAGGACGCACCCCACTAACTGTAAATAGTCTAGCTGCCTGACTGTGGTACTAATAGGATCAAAAGAACACCAGCAATTTTCTTCAGGTAGCTGTAAATACTGTAACAAGACAAGCCTGCCTGTCAGTAAGAAGATAGCAGGAACGGATCTAACTAAACTGAATACAGTGTATATATATGCAACACCTGGGATGCATATATATACACAATACACTGTAAGTGCAGCTAACTGACTGACTGTTCTGCCTAATCTATCTAACTCAAATCAAATGACACTGTCTGTCTCTCTCTATCAATGAACGCCGGAACACACACTACACAGGGCCGCCGTGCAGGCGGCCTTATATAGTGTGGGGCGTGTACTAAATCCCCTGAGCCATAATTGGCCAAAGCCTCCTTGGCTTTGGCCAATTACGGCTCTCTGTTCAGACGGCGCTGTGATTGGCCAAGCATGTGGGTCATAGTGCATGCTTGGCCAATCATCAGCCAGCAATGCACTGCGATGCCGCAGTGAATTATGGGCCGTGACGCACCACACGAATTTGGCGCGAACGGCCCATATCTTTCGCAATTCGGCGAACGGGCGAACAGACGATGTTCGAGTCGAACATGGGTTCGACTCGAACACGAAGCTCCTCCCTAGTAGAGAAATAGATTTGGGTGTCCTCAATGTAGAAGTGGTATTGGAAGCCATGGGAGGCTATCAGTTGACCTAGGGAGGAGGTGTAGATTGAAAATAGGAGAGGCCCAAGAACAGAACCCTGGGGGACCCCAACAGAGAAAGGAAGAGGAGGAAGCAGAGTTTTAATTGTCCACATTTTGGACAATTTCATGCTCCCAATTTTGGGGGAACAGTTTGGGGACGGCCCCTTCCCGTTCCAACATGACTGCCCACCAGTGCACAAAGCAATGTCCATAAAGACATGGATGAGCGAGTTTGGAGTAGAAGAACTTGATGACCTCAACCTGATAGAACACCTTTGGGATGAATTAGAGCGGAGACTGCGAGCCAGGCCTTCTCGCCCAACATCAGTGCCTGACCTCACAAATGCTCTTCTGGAAGAAAGGTCAAACATTCCCATAGACACACTCCTAAACCTTGAGGATGGCCGTCCCAGAAAAGTTGAAGCTGTTATAGCTGTAATGGGTGGGCCAACTCAATATTGAACCCTACGGACTAAGACTGGGATGCTATTAAAGTTTATGTGTGTGTAAAGGCAGGTGTCCCAATACTTTTGGTAATATAGTGTATATATAAATATTCACATTTATTTATCTACTCAAAAGTGCTCAATACAAATATTATTTTTTCCACAAGCTTTTGCAGTTCAAAAAAAAAGGCAGGAAGGCCAAGAGGTAGAGGCAGAGGTTCTGCTCGTGGGTGGTCCTGTTTGTACCTTGCATGCCGCAGCATAGCTGTGCACTAAATAGTGTGCATCAACATCACAACATATTCACCCCTTTATTGCCATAGCCAAGATAAATGTTAGACATACACCCAGGGCTGCTGTTAGAAATCACGGGGCCCCATACAGCCTATCTGACAGGGCCCTCCATCAACCTCAGCGGGGGGGGGGGCGCACAACTGGTCATTAAAATTCACCTCCCTGGTGTCAGGACCAGGCTCTGAACCCACAACCTCTGCTTTTCTTGCTGAGCCACCTGAGATGATGGACAGCTCAATATCTGATCTTTTCGGACAATATTGCCTTGTCTCTTGTTTCTGGTGAATCTTGAACTCTTTGCTCCTCCCATGAGTTTCCTAATTTAAGCCATGTCTTGGAACTTCCTGTTAGCCAGATTATTGTGATTTCTCCAGACGATATCTTGCTCCTTTGCACACCTGCAGCTGTCCGTATCTTCACTACCATCCGTTACTGACCTTTGGCTTGTTCCTCGACTATGCTTCTGCTTGATGCTTACCTGCAACCACTCATTACCGACCTTTGTCTTGTTCCTCAACTACACTTCTGCTTGATCCCTACCTGCAACCACTCTTACTGATCTTTGGCTTGTTCCTCAACTACGATTCTGCTTGACCCCATCCTGCAGCCACTTTTTACCGACCTTTGGCTTGTACGTCAACTATGTTTCTGCTTGACCCAAACCTACAACCACTTCTTACCGACCTTTGGCTTGTTCCTCAACTATGCTTCCGCTTGACCCCAACCTTGCAACTACTTGTTACCGACCTTTGGCTTGTTCCTCAACTACGATTCCGCTTGACTCCAACCTGCAAACCCTTCTTACCAAACTTTGGCATGTTCCTCGACTATGTTTTTGCTTGACCCCAACCTGCAACCACTTGTTACCGACCTTTGGCTTGTTCCTCAACTTCGCTTCCACTTGACCCCAACCTGCAACAACAACTGACCTTTGGCTTCTTCCTCAATTATGCTTCCGCTTGACCCCAACCTGCAACCACTGGTTATCGACCTTTGGCTTGTTTACTGACTATGCTTCCGCTTGACCCCTACCTGAAACCACTCTTTACCAACCTTTGACTTGTTCCTTAACTACACTTCTGCTTGATCCCTACTTGCTATATCTGCTACTGGACCCCAGCTTGCTCACCCCCTGGTGAAGCGATCTTGAGGACTGCGACCTGGTACTACCATGCAGCAAAACCCATCCCCGCTATCAAGAGCTCTGGTGAACACCGGTTAGTGCTTAGACCCCGCACCTCAGGTGAGCCCATGTCATCCACCAGGGTAACCTGCTTGTGTACTTATCCAGCTGGTTGGTGGGAGCCTCTCTACTGCTATAACTACTGGTCTCCAAGCCTGACCCCTACAGGGGGATTTGCAGTTCAGGAATGGATCCATCAAACCTTTGGCCAATTGAACCTTGGTGGATCTGGTCATGCCTAACCACCACTTGGTTTTGGGTCCAATTAATGTTCTCCATAGAAAATCCATATCTCCCTTTTTGGTCTTAGCAATTTAAAAAAAAGAATCCCATTGGACTAGAAAGTCCTCTTTGCTACTAATGAACAGAAGGAGCACCCAGGTGTCCGGGTTTGACATATGAACCTGGTCTGCCCCCATCCATCGCTGGCAGGATCCGGATTCTGAAGAACCCTGTCCAGGATGATGGATCTCCTACACACCTCACCCCTTTAATTACTAATCACCGGCGATCTGCTGCCTATACTTACACAGTGGCTTTTAATAGACATTAAACCGCATTTTCCTTAAATAGTTACATTGTTATTACATGGGGGAAAAAACATTATGGCCATTAAATGTAATTACATCTTATCTCCATCCCTCCAAGCCCGGGGCCCTTTCCTCTGAGCCCAGGGCCCGCCCTTCCCTCTGAACCCAGGACCCTTTACTCCTGTTGCAGGGTCCTTTATAAGCCCCTGTTCACACATTACGACACAAAAAGTCACATGACAAGTCAAAACACATTCATTTTAAGGGGTGGCGTATTAATCAATGCGACTCAAGTTCCAGCGGCAACAAAAAAAAGCTTCCTGCACTACTATCTTGCGACTTTGGTGCGATTTGACTGCCATATGCATATGCAATGTTAAATCACAAGCAAGTCACATGACTTTGGGGTCGCAGGAGTATGAACAGAGCCTTACTGTCCCTACCTGCAAACACTTGTGACCAACCTTTGGCTTGTTCCTCAACTACACTTCTGTTTGACCCCAACCTGCAACCATATGTTACCGACCTTTGGCTTGTTCCTCAACTACAGGTGACCCTAACCTGCAACCACTCGTTACCGACCTTTGGCTTGTTCCTCAACTACACTTATGCTTGACCCCAACCTGCAACCATATGGTACCGACCTTTGGCTTGTTCCTCAACTACACTTCTGTTTGACCCCAACCTGCAACCACTCGTTACTGACCTTTGGCTTGTTCCTCAACTACACTTCTGCTTGACCCCAACCTGCAACCATATGTTACCGACCTTTGGCTTGTTCCTCAACTACACTTCTACTTGACCCTAACCTGCAACCACTTGTTATTGACTTTTGGCTTGTTCCTCAACTACGCTTCTGCTTGACCCCAACCTGCAACCAGGCATTACCGACCTTTGGCTTGTTCCTCAACTATGCTTCTGCTTGACCCCAACCTGCAAGGACTCATTATCAACCTTTGGCTTGTGCCTCAACTACACTTCTGCTTGACCCCAACCTGCAACCACTCATTATTGACCTTTGGCTTGTTCCTCAACTACGCTTCTGCTTGACCCCAACCTGCAACCACTCGTTACCGACCTTTGGCTTGTTCCTCAACTACACTTCTGCTTGACCCCAACCTGCAACCACTCGTTACCGACCTTTGGCTTGTTCCTCAACTACGCTTCTGCTTGACCCCAACCTGCAACCACTCGTTACCGACCATTGGCTTGTTCCTCAACTACTCTTCTGCTTGACCCCAACCTGCAACCACTCATTATTGACCTTTGGCTTGTTCCTCAACTACGCTTCTGCTTGACCCCAACCTGCAACCACTCGTTACCGACCTTTGGCTTGTTCCTCAACTACGCTTCTGCTTGACCCCAACCTGCAACCACTCGTTACCGACCTTTGGCTTGTTCCTCAACTACGCTTCTGCTTGACCCCAACCTGCAACCACTCGTTACCGACCACTGGCTTGTTCCTCAACTACTCTTCTGCTTGACCCCAACCTGCAACCACTCGTTATCAACCTTTGGCTAGTTCCTCAACTACATTTTTTGCTTGACCCCAACCTCCAACCACTCGTTACAGACCTTTGGCTTGTTCCTCAACGACGCTTCTGCTTGATCCCTACCTGCAACCACAGGGCCATATATACAGAATACAAACAGATACTGAGAATTACACCCAATATACAGGACAAGAGAAGTGGTACTGTGCAGAGTCCATACATACAGAATAAGAACAGATACCGAGAATTACACCCGACATACAGGACAAGAGAAGTGGTGCTGTGCAGAGTCCATACATACAGAATAAGAACAGATACTGAGAATTACACTTGGACTAGAGGAATGATATATGCATATTTGCGGTGTTACACTGCCCCCTAGTGGTGGATATGGTATTAGCTCTGGATGTACAGGGAGTGGTATATAATAATGAGCGCTGGGTGATGCAGATGATCTTTGTCCTCCATTATGAGATGATTCTTTTTTTCCAAATTACAGTCATGTGATCTCTCTATTAAAGCAGAACTCCGCTGATCGCTGTCTCCATCTGGTCACCATTTCTTCTTGTTGGGAATCTCTCAGAAAAGAATGAATGGAGGGAGTCAGCCCTGGAATCTCTCCTTTTGTTACAGCAATGGAAATATTTTTTAAAAATGATACAAATAACAATCATATTTAGGCACCTACGGGCGTGGACGCACTTCCACGCATCTCATGCAGGGCCAACCATTCATTTCAATGGTCTGCTCTACGCTCGGTCCCTGACTCTCGATCTGCACCCAACCACATGGTGCTGCGGCACCGCGCAGCTTGGTGAGGGTGAAATTGCATGCGTTTGTAGATGCCTGGGGGTGGGGCGTTACCAATTAAAAGGACACACGTTTCTGTGAGCGTCGGGAAACATTTCCCAACATGCATAGACGTGAATCCAGCCCAAGTATGGTGCCCCATCCACACTCTACGTCCACTTTATACCCCCGAGGAGCAGAATTAGTGGATTGTTCCAGATCTTTCCACCCTCAAAGAGAATTGATGCATTATATAGAATAAAAAATGTCCTGTTTCCAAATGGATTGAATTACAGTATCTGACAAAAGTAAGTACACCCCTCGGTCACATTGTTGTAAATCTTTTCCTCTATCTTTTCATGTGACAACACTGAAGAAATGACACTTGTCTACAATGTAAAGTAGTGAGTGTACAGCTTGTATAACAGTGTAAATTTACTGTCCCCTCAAAATAACTCAACACACAGCCATTAATGTCTAAACCGCTGGCAACAAAAGTCAGTACACCCCTAAGTGAAAATCTCCAAATTGGGCCCAAAGTGTCAATATTTTGTGTGGCCACCATTATTTTCCAGCACTGCCTTAACCCTCTTGGGCATGGAGGTCACCAGAGCTTCACAGGTTGTCACTGGAGTCCTCTTCCCCTCCTCCATGAGGACATCACGGAGCTGGTGGATGTTAGAGACCTTGCGCTCCTCGACCTTCCATTTGAGGATGTCCTACAGATGCTCAATAGGGTTTAGGTCTGGAGACATGCTTGGCCAGTCCATCACCTTTACCCTCAGCTTCTTTAGCAAAGCAGTGGTGGTCTTGGAGGTGTGTTTGGGGTGGTTATCATGTTGGAATACTGCCCTGCGGTCCAGTCTCTGAAGGGAGGGGATCATGCTCTGCTTCAGTAGGTCACAGTACATGTTGGCATTCATGGTTCCCTCAATGATCTGTAGCCCCCCAGTGCCGGCAGCACTCATGCAGCCCCAGACCATGACACTCCCACCACCATGCTTGACTGTAGACAAGACACACTTGTCTTTGTCCTCCTCACCTGGTTGCCCCCACACACGCTTGTCACCATCTGAACCAAATACGTTTATCTTGGTCTCATCAGACCACAGGACATGGTTCCAGTAATCCATGTCCTTAGTCTGCTTGTCTTCAGCAAACTGTTTGCGGTCTTTCTTGTGCATCATCTTTAGAAGAGGCTTCCTTCTGGGATGACAGCCATTCAGACCAGTTTCATGCAGTGTGTTGCGTATGGTCTGGTTTAAATGGTGTCAAGCGTGTGTGGCGGAAACCAGGTGAGGAGGACAAAGACAAGTGTGTCTTGCCTACAGTCAAGCATGGTGGTGGGAGTGTCATGGTCTGGGGCTGCATGAGTGCTGCCGGCACTGGGGGGCTACAGATCATTGAGGGAACTGTAGCGATGCGGACCTCCTTGATCCCCGAGCAAAACATGACTTAGTAGTTGGAGAAACCCTTGTTGGTGATCACAGAGGTCAGACGTTTCCTGTAGTTGGTGACCAGGTTTGCACACATCTCAGGAGGGATTTTGCTCCACTCTTCTTTACAGATCCTCTCCAAGTCATTAAGGTTTCGAAGGCTGATGTTTGGTAACTGGAACCTTCAGCTCCCTCCAAATATTTTCTATGGGATTAAGGTCTGGAGACTAGCTAGACCATTTCAGGACCTTAAAGTGGTTGTAAAGCTTCCGTTTTTTTTTAAAATAACAAACATGTCATACTTACCTCCTCTGTGCAGTTGGTTTTGCACAGAGTGGCCCCGATCCTCCTCTTCTGGGGTCCCTCCGCATTGCTCCTGGCTCCTCCTCTTCTCGAGTGTCCCTCTCTGACGGGGACACCCACGCTGGCGCTCTTCCATGTCCTGCTGCTGCGTCCGTTGACACAGACAGCAGGACTCGGTCCCCCCCCCCCAGGCGCCCGTGTCATTGGATTTGATTGACAGCAGCGGGAGCCAATGGCTGCGCTGCTATCAATTTATCCAATCAGGACGAGCTGGTGTGCTTTTTCCTGTTGTGGGAATTGCGGGGCTCAGGTAAGTATAAGGGGGGCTCTGGGGGGCTGCAGCACGGGGTTTACAACCCCTTTAATGTGCTTCTTCTTAAGCCTCTCCTTTGTTGCCTTGGCGATATGTTTTGGGTCATTGTCATGCTGGAAGACCCATCCATGACCCATCTTCAGTGTTCTGGATGAGGGAAGAAGGTTCTCCTCCAAGATCTTACAATACATGACCCCGTCCATTGGCCCCTCAATGCGGCAAAGTCGGCCTGAACCTTTATCCGAAAACAGCCCCAAATCATCATGTTTCCACCTCCGTGTGACTGTAGGGATGATGTGTGACTGTAGGGATGATGTGACTGTAGGGATGATGTGTGACTGTAGGGATGATGATGTGACTGTAGGGATGATGTGTGACTGTAGGGATGATGTGACTGTAGGGATGATGTGTGACTGTAGGGATGATGATGTGACTGTAGGGATGATGTGTGACTGTAGGGATGATGTGACTGTAGGGATGATGTGTGACTGTAGGGATGGTGTGACTGTAGGGATGGTGTGTGACTGTAGGGATGATGTGTGACTGTAGGGATGATGTGACTGTAGGGATGATGTGTGACTGTAGGGATGATGTGACTGTAGGGATGATGTGTGACTGTAGGGTTGGTGTGACTGTAGGGATGATGATGTGACTGTAGGGATGGGGTGTGACTGTAGGGATGATGTGACTGTAGGGATGATGTGTGACTGTAGGGATGATGTGACTGTAGGGATGGTGTGTGACTGTAGGGATGGGGTGTGACTGTAGGGATGGGGTGTGACTGTAGGGATGATGTGTGACTGTAGGGATGATGTGACTGTAGGGATGATGTGTGACTGTAGGGATGATGTGGGACTGTAGGGATGGTGTGTGACTGTAGGGATGATGTGTGACTGTAGGGATGAAGTGTGACTGTAGGGATGATGTGTGACTGTAGGGATGAAGTGTGACTGTAGGGATGATGTGTGACTGTAGGGATGAAGTGTGACTGTAGGGATGATGTGTGACTGTAGGGATGAAGTGTGACTGTAGGGATGATGTGTGACTGTAGGGATGATGTGTGACTGTAGGGATGGTGTGTGACTGTAGGGATGATGTGTGACTGTAGGGATGATGGTTGACTGTAGGGATGGTGTGTGACTGTAGGGATGGGGTGTGACTGTAGGGATGATGATGTGACTGTAGGGATGATGTGTGACTGTAGGGATGATGTGTGACTGTAGGGATGGTGTGTGACTGTAGGGATGATGTGTGACTGTAGGGATGATGTGTGACTGTAGGGATGATGTGACTGTAGGGATGGTGTGTGACTGTAGGGATGGTGTGTGACTGTAGGGATGATGTGTGACTGTAGGGATGATGTGTGACTGTAGGGATGGTGTGTGACTGTAGGGATGATGTGTGACTGTAGGGATGATGTGTGACTGTAGGGATGATGTGACTGTAGGGATGATGTGTGACTGTAGGGATGATGATGTGACTGTAGGGATGATGTGTGACTGTAGGGATGATGTGTGACTGTAGGGATGATGTGTGACTGTAGGGATGGTGTGTGACTGTAGGGATGATGTGTGACTGTAGGGATGATGTGACTGTAGGGATGATGTGTGACTGTAGGGATGATGTGACTGTAGGGATGATGTGTGACTGTAGGGATGATGTGTGACTGTAGGGATGGTGTGACTGTAGGGATGATGTGTGACTGTAGGGATGGTGTGTGACTGTAGGGATGATGTGTGACTGTAGGGATGATGTGTGACTGTAGGGATGATGTGACTGTAGGGATGATGTGTGACTGTAGGGATGATGATGTGACTGTAGGGATGATGTGTGACTGTAGGGATGATGTGTGACTGTAGGGATGGTGTGTGACTGTAGGGATGATGTGTGACTGTAGGGATGATGTAGGGATGGTGTGTGACTGTAGGGATGATGTGTGACTGTAGGGATGATGTGACTGTAGGGATGATGTGTGACTGTAGGGATGATGTGACTGTAGGGATGATGTGTGACTGTAGGGATGATGTGTGACTGTAGGGTTGGTGTGACTGTAGGGATGATGTGTGACTGTAGGGATGGTGTGACTGTAGGGATGATGTGTGACTGTAGGGATGATGTGTGACTGTAGGGATGATGTGTGACTGTAGGGATGATGTGTGACTGTAGGGATGGTGTGACTGTAGGGATGATGTGTGACTGTAGGGTTGGTGTGACTGTAGGGATGATGTGTGACTGTAGGGTTGGTGTGACTGTAGGGATGATGTGTGACTGTAGGGATGGTGTGACTGTAGGGATGATGTGTGACTGTAGGGATGATGTGTGACTGTAGGGATGGTGTGACTGTAGGGATGATGTGTGACTGTAGGGATGATGTGTGACTGTAGGGATGATGTGTGACTGTAGGGATGGTGTGACTGTAGGGTTGGTGTGACTGTAGGGATGATGTGTGACTGTAGGGATGGTGTGTGACTGTAGGGATGATGTGTGACTGTAGGGATGATGTGTGACTGTAGGGATGGTGTGACTGTAGGGATGATGTGTGACTGTAGGGATGAGGTGTGACTGTAGGGATGAGGTGTGACTGTAGGGATGATGTGTGACTGTAGGGATGATGTGTGACTGTAGGGATGAGGTGTGACTGTAGGGATGGTGTTCTTAGGGTCATAGTCAGCATTTTTCTTCCTGCAAACACGGCTAGTCGAGTTAATGCCATAGAGCTGAATTGTGGTCTCATCTGACCACAGAACTTTCTCCCCAATCCTTCTCTGAATCATTTAGATGTTGATTGGCCAACTTCAGATGGGCCTGTACATGTGTCTTCCTGAGGCAGGGGACCAGGATTTCAATCCATGGTGGCGTATTGTGTTACCAACAGGTCCAGTTCTACCACTAGGCAAACTAGGCAGCCGCCTAGGGCGCACTGCTGCCTAGGGCGCCCAGCCACTGGTGTTCCTACTCTCTTCTCTCTGCAGCAAGCAACTAAGTCTCAGAATCAGCATGCAGCCACCACTCCATTCGCACATAGTGTCAGAGGCGCAGCGGCGGCGGAGGACTGTGTCTGTGTTCTGACTCCCGAATGAATGAAAGCAAGCAAACATTCATTAATGAGCGCTGGTGAGGCTGCATTGATGGGTGCTGGTGAGGTTGCATTGATGGGCGCTGGTGAGGTTGCATTGATGGGCGCTGGTGAGGCTGCATTGATGGGCGCTGGTGAGGCTGCATTGATGGGCGCTGGTGAGGCTGCATTGATGGGCGCTGGTGAGGTTGCATTGATGGGCACTGGTGAGGCTGTATCGATGGGCACTGGTGAGGCTGCATTGATGGGCGCTGGTGAGGCTGCATTGATGGGCGCTGGTGAGGTTGCATTGATGGGCGCTGGTGAGGCTGCATTGATGGGCGCTGGTGAGGCTGTATCGATGGGCACTGGTGAGGCTGCATTGATGGGCGCTGGTGAGGCTGCATTGATGGGTGCTGGTGAGGTTGCATTGATGGGCGCTGGTGAGGTTGCATTGATGGGCGCTGGTGAGGCTGCATTGATGGGCGCTGGTGAGGCTGCATTGATGGGCGCTGGTGAGGCTGCATTGATGGGCGCTGGTGAGGTTGCATTGATGGGCACTGGTGAGGCTGCATTGATGGGCGCTGGTGAGGTTGCATTGATGGGCGCTGGTGAGGCTGCATTGATGGGCGCTGGTGAGGCTGTATCGATGGGCACTGGTGAGGCTGCATTGATGGGCGCTGGTGAGGCTGCATTGATGGGCGCTGGTGAGGTTGCATTGATGGGCGCTGGTGAGGCTGCATTGATGGGCGCTGGTGAGGCTGTATCGATGGGCACTGGTGAGGCTGCATTGATGGGCGCTGGTGAGGCTGCATTGATGGGGGCTGGTGAGGCTGCATTGATGGGTGCTGGTGAGGTTGCATTGATGGGCGCTGGTGAGGCTGCATTGATGGGCGCTGGTGAGGCTGCATTGATGGGCACTGGTGAGGCTGCATTGATGGGCGCTGGTGAGGTTGCATTGATGGGCGCTGGTGAGGCTGTATCGATGGGCACTGGTGAGGCTGCATTGATGGGCGCTGGTGAGGCTGCATTGATGGGCACTGGTGAGGCTGCATTGATGGGCGCTGGTGAGGTTGCATTGATGGGCGCTGGTGAGGCTGCATTGATGGGCGCTGGTGAGGCTGCATTGATGGGCGCTGGTGAGGTTGCATTGATGGGCGCTGGTGAGGCTGCATTGATGGGCGCTGGTGAGGCTGCATTGATGGGCGCTGGTGAGGTTGCATTGATGGGCGCTGGTGAGGCTGCATTGATGGGCGCTGGTGAGGTTGCATTGATGGGCGCTGGTGAGGCTGCATTGATGGGCGCTGGTGAGGCTGCATTGATGGGCGCTGGTGAGGTTGCATTGATGGGCGCTGGTGAGGCTGCATTTTATGGGTGCTGGTGGGCCACATTTGATGGGCGCTTCATTAAAAAGGTGGGGTATACATGGGCAGGGCAAAGGGGGTGGAGTCAGGTGTGGAGCCAGGGGGGTGGCAAAATGAGGTTTCACCTAGGGTGTCAAAAATCCTTGCACCAGCCCTGGTTACCAATGGTTTGTTTGGTGACTGAGGTCCCAACTGCCTTGATATCCTTCACAAGCTCCTCCCGTGTAGTTCTGGGCGGATCCCTCACTTTTCTCATGACCATCCTCACCCCATGAAGAGAAACCTTCCATGGAGCTCCAGACTGAGGACGATCGATGGTTATTTTTGTATTTCTTCCATTTGTGAATAATCGCTCCAACAGTTGTCTTCTTCTCACCAAGCTTCTTGCTGATGGTCTTGTAGCCCATTCCAGCCTTGTGCAGGTCTACAATCTTCTCCCTGACGTCCTCTGACAGATCTTTGGTCTTCCCCATGATGGTGAGGATTGAATGGAAGAAAGAGATTCTGTGGACAGGTGTCTTTTATACACATAACGAGTTGTCGTTAGGAGAACCTTCTTACATTGACAGGACTAATCTGTGGACCACATGAGCACCTACTGTAGTGTCTGTGGGGGGCAGAATTATTGTTGGCTGGTAGGGGATCAAATACTTATTTTACTCCATTTATAACATTTGTATTGTGTGTTTTTTCTGGATTTTTGGTTGATATTCTGTCTCTATCATATAAAATACACCTATGATAAAAATTATAGACCCTTCATTTCTTTGTGGGCAAAACTTACACAATCTGCAGGGGAGACGATCAGTATTTCCCCCCCACCATGTATAAAACATTCACTGAGTAGATTCACCAGAAATGATCGCCATATTGTTTGGAACATAATTATCTCCTATGATCATGAGCGCCATCCAGTGGCCATAATTTGTATTTTCCTGAAATATCTCAACCGAAAAAAAAAAAAAAAAATTACAGCCACTAGATGGAGTTGATGATCATAGTAGATAATCATATTACAAACAATACAAGTTCGTGTTTTATACAGAGACCTCATAGGGGGACATTGCACGATGCTAGAGCCTTTCTAAAGCCAACCCGGGTGCAGCTATACATGCTCATTAGATATGCAGGCTCCGCCTTCTTCTTACTAGGTGTAACACAATTGTTGTACCTTCCTGATTCTCATATCTCACTGCCGGCTCCAGGAACTCTCCGCAGTCTCTGATGTCATCAAACACACACAATGCTCCTGGTAGCCCATGTGATCTACAGCTCAGAGGATTTAGAGTCACATGACAGAGCGGCCATTTTTTTTTTTAATCCGAGGAGTGAAGGAGGAAGTTATGGCTTACACACAGACCCCGCCCCCAACCCCCAACCCCCCCCCCCAACCCAGATCACCTCTTTGGCTTTGAGGGTCATAGCAATCACATGACTTTGTTTATTAAAAAAGGTTTAGGGTTATCATAAGGGTTAGTGTTAGGGTTACATTATGGTTGGTACTTTAGGATTAAGGTTAAGCTTAACTTTATGGCTAGTGTTAGAGTTACCATTAGGATTAGTGTAAGGGTTACTGTTTATAAGGTTAGGGTTAGTGTTGGGGTTACTATTAGGGTTAGTGTTGGGGTTACTATAGGGGTTACTATTAGGGTTAGTGTTGGGGTTACTATTAGGGTTAGTGTTGGGGTTACTATAGGGGTTACTATTAGGGTTAGTGTTGGGGTTACTATAGGGGTTACTATTAGGGTTGGTGTTGGGGTTACTATAGAGGTTACTATTAGGGTTGGTGTTGGGGTTACTATAGAGGTTACTATTAGGGTTAGTGTTGGGGTTACTATAGAGGTTACTATTAGGGTTGGTGTTGGGGTTACTATAGAGGTTACTATTAGGGTTGGTATTGGGGTTACTATAGAGGTTACTATTAGGGTTAGTGTTGGGGTTACTATAGAGGTTACTATTAGGGTTGGTGTTGGGGTTACTATAGAGGTTACTATTAGGGTTAGTGTTGGGGTTACTATAGAGGTTACTATTAGGGTTGGTGTTGGGGTTACTATAGGGGTTACTATTAGGGTTAGTGTTGGGGTTACTATGGAGGTTACTATTAGGGTTAGTGTTGGGGTTACTATAGAGGTTACTATTAGGGTTGGTGTTGGGGTTACTATAGAGGTTACTATTAGGGTTGGTGTTGGGGTTACTATAGAGGTTACTATTAGGGTTAGTGTTGGGGTTACTATAGAGGTTACTATTAGGGTTGGTGTTGGGGTTACTATAGAGGTTACTATTAGGGTTAGTGTTGGGGTTACTATAGAGGTTACTATTAGGGTTGGTGTTGGGGTTACTATGGAGGTTACTATTAGGGTTAGTGTTGGGGTTACTATAGGGGTTACTATTAGGGTTAGTGTTGGGGTTACTATTAGGGTTAGTGTTGGGGTTACTATAGAGGTTACTATTAGGGTTGGTGTTGGGGTTACTATAGAGGTTACTATTAGGGTTAGTGTTGGGGTTACTATGGAGGTTACTATTAGGGTTAGTGTTGGGGTTACTATAGGGGTTACTATTAGGGTTGGTGTTGGGGTTACTATTAGGGTTAGTGTTGGGGTTACTATAGAGGTTACTATTAGGATTAGTGTTGGGGTTACTATAGAGGTTACTATTAGGGTTGGTGTTGGGGTTACTATAGAGGTTACTATTAGGGTTAGTGTTGGGGTTACTATGGAGGTTACTATTAGGGTTAGTGTTGGGGTTACTATAGAGGTTACTATTAGGGTTAGTGTTGGGGTTACTATGGAGGTTACTATTAGGGTTAGTGTTGGGGTTACTATAGAGGTTACTATTAGGGTTAGTGTTGGGGTTACTATAGGGGTTACTATTGGGGTTAGTGTTGGGGTTACTATAGAGGTTACTATTAGGGTTAGTGTTGGGGTTACTATAGAGGGTACTATTAGGGTTAGTGTTGGGGTCACTATCAGGGTTAGTGTTGGGGTTACTATAGAGGGTACTATTAGGGTTGGTGTTGGGGTTACTATAGAGGGTACTATTAGGGTTGGTGTTGGGGTTACTATTAGGGTTAGTGTTGGGGTTACTATAGAGGGTACTATTAGGGTTAGTGTTGGGGTTACTATAGGGGTTACTATTAGGGTTAGTGTTGGGGTTACTATAGAGGTTACTATTAGGGTTAGTGTTGGGGTTACTATAGAGGTTACTATTAGGGTTAGTGTTAGGGTTACTATTAGGGTTAGTGTTGGGGTTACTATAGAGGTTACTATTAGGGTTAAAGTTGGGGTTACTATAGGGGTTACTATTAGGGTTAGTTTTAGGGTTACTATAGAGGTTACTATTAGGGTTGGTGTTGGGGTTACTATAGAGGTTACTATTAGGGTTGGTGTTGGGGTTACTATAGGGGTTACCATTAGGGTTAGTGTTGGGGTTACTATAGAGGTTACTATTAGGGTTAGTGTTGGGGTCACTATAGAGGTTACTATTAGGGTTAGTGTTGGGGTTACTATAGGGGTTACTATTAGGGTTAGTGTTGGGGTTACTATAGGGGTTACTATTAGGGTTAGTGTTGGGGTTACTATTAGGGTTAGTTTTGGGGTTACTATTAGGGTTAGTGCTGGGGTTACTATAGAGGTTACTATTAGGGTTAGTGTTGGGGTTACTATAGAGGTTACTATTAGGGTTAGTGTTGGGGTTAATATAGAGGTTACTATTAGGGTTGGTGTTGGGGTTACTATAGGGGTTACTATTAGGGTTAGTGTTGGGGTTACTATTAGGGTTGGTGTTGGGGTTACTATAGGGGTTACTATTATGGTTAGTGTTGGGGTTACTATTAGGGTTGGTGTTGGGGTTACTATAGAGGTTACTATTAGGGTTAGTGTTGGGGTTAATATAGAGGTTGCTATTAGGGTTAGTGTTGGGGTTACTATAGAGGTTACTATTAGGGTTAGTGTTGGGGTTAATATAGAGGTTACTATTAGGGTTGGTGTTGGGGTTACTATAGGGGTTACTATTAGGGTTAGTGTTGGGGTTACTATTAGGGTTGGTGTTGGGGTTACTATAGGGGTTACTATTATGGTTAGTGTTGGGGTTACTATTAGGGTTGGTGTTGGGGTTACTATAGGGGTTACTATTAGGGTTGGTGTTGGGGTTACTATAGGGGTTACTATTAGGGTTGGTGTTTGGGTTACTATAGAGGTTACTATTGGGGTTGGTGTTGGGGTTACTATTAGGGTTAGTGTTGGGGTTACTATAGGGGTTACTATTAGGGTTAGTGTTGGGGTTACTATTAGGGTTGGTGTTGGGGTTACTATAGGGGTTACTATTAGGGTTAGTGTTGGGGTTACTATTAGGGTTGGTGTTGGGGTTACTATAGGGGTTACTATTAGGGTTAGTGTTGGGGTTACTATTAGGGTTGGTGTTGGGGTTACTATAGGGGTTACTATTAGGGTTGGTGTTGGGGTTACTATAGGGGTTACTATTAGGGTTAGTGTTGGGGTTACTATTAGGGTTGGTGTTGGGGTTACTATAGGGGTTACTATTAGGGTTAGTGTTGGGGTTACTATTAGGGTTAGTGTTGGGGTTACTATAGGGGTTACTATTAGGGTTGGTGTTGGGGTTACTATAGGGGTTACTATTAGGGTTAGTGTTGGGGTTACTATAGGGGTTACTATTAGGGTTAGTGTTGGGGTTACTATTAGGGTTGGTGTTGGGGTTATTATAGGGGTTACTATTAGGGTTAGTGTTGGGGTTACTATTAGGGTTGGTGTTGGGGTTACTATAGGGGTTACTATTAGGGTTGGTGTTGGGGTTACTATAGAGATTACTATTAGGGTTAGTGTTGGGGTTACTATAGGGGTTACTATTAGGGTTAGTGTTGGGGTTACTATTAGGGTTGGTGTTGGGGTTACTATTAGGGTTATTATAGGGGTTACTATTAGGGTTAGTGTTGGGGTTACTATTAGGGTTGGTGTTGGGGTTACTATAGGGGTTACTATTAGGGTTGGTGTTGGGGTTACTATAGAGATTACTATTAGGGTTAGTGTTGGGGTTACTATAGGGGTTACTATTAGGGTTAGTGTTGGGGTTACTATTAGGGTTATTATAGGGGTTACTATTAGGGTTAGTGTTGGGGTTACTATTAGGGTTGGTGTTGGGGTTACTATAGGGGTTACTATTAGGGTTGGTGTTGGGGTTACTATAGAGATTACTATTAGGGTTAGTGTTGGGGTTACTATAGGGGTTACTATTAGGGTTAGTGTTGGGGTTACTATTAGGGTTAGTGTTGGGGTTACTATTAGGGTTGGTGTTGGGGTTACTATAGGGGTTACTATTAGGGTTAGTGTTGGGGTTACTATAGAGGTTACTATTAGGGTTGGTGTTGGGGTTACTATAGAGGTTACTATTAGGGTTAGTGTTGGGGTTACTATAGAGGTTACTATTAGGGTTAGTGTTGGGGTTACTATTAGGGTTGGTGTTGGGGTTACTATAGGGGTTACTATTAGGGTTAGTGTTGGGGTTACTATTAGGGTTGGTGTTGGGGTTACTATAGGGGTTACTATTAGGGTTGGAGTTGGGGTTACTATAGAGGTTACTATTGGGGTTGGGGTTACTATAGAGGTTACTATTAGGGTTGGTGTTGGGGTTACTATAGAGGTTACTATTAGGGTTGGTGTTGAGGTTACTATAGAGGGTACTATTAGGGTTGGTGTTGGGGTTACTATAGGGGTTACTATTAGGGTTGGTGTTGGGGTTACTATAGAGGTTACTATTAGGGTTGGGGTTACTATAGAGGTTACTATTAGGGTTGGGGTTACTATAGAGGTTACTATTAGGGTTGGTGTTGGGGTTACTATAGAGATTACTATTAGGGTTGGTGTTGAGGTTACTATAGAGGGTACTATTAGGGTTGGTGTTGGGGTTACTATAGGGGTTACTATTAGGGTTGGTGTTGGGGTTACTATAGAGGTTACTATTAGGGTTAGTGTTGGGGTTACTATAGAGGGTACTATTAGGGTTAGTGTTGGGGTTACTATAGAGGTTACTATTAGGGTTGGTGTTGGGGTTACTATAGGGGTTACTATTAGGGTTGGTGTTGGGGTTACTATAGGGGTTACTATTAGGGTTGGTGTTGGGGTTACTATAGGGGTTACTATTAGGGTTGGTGTTGGGGTTACTATTAGGGTTAGTGTTGGGGTTACTATAGAGGTTAATATTAGGATTAGTGTTGGGGTTACTATAGAGGTTACTATTAGGGTTGGTGTTGGGGTTACTATAGAGGTTACTATTAGGGTTAGTGTTGGGGTTACTATGGAGGTTACTATTAGGGTTAGTGTTGGGGTTACTATAGAGGTTACTATTAGGGTTAGTGTTGGGGTTACTATAGGGGTTACTATTGGGGTTAGTGTTGGGGTTACTATAGAGGTTACTATTAGGGTTAGTGTTGGGGTTACTATAGGGGTTACTATTAGGGTTGGTGTTGGGGTTACTATGGAGGTTACTATTAGGGTTAGTGTTGGGGTTACTATGGAGGTTACTATTAGGGTTGGTGTTGGGGTTACTATGGAGGTTACTATTAGGGTTGGTGTTGGGGTTACTATAGAGGTTACTATTAGGGTTAGTGTTGGGGTTACTATAGAGGTTACTATTAGGGTTAGTGTTGGGGTCACTATCAGGGTTAGTGTTGGGGTTACTATAGAGGGTACTATTAGGGTTGGTGTTGGGGTTACTATAGAGGGTACTATTAGGGTTGGTGTTGGGGTTACTATTAGGGTTAGTGTTGGGGTTACTATAGAGGGTACTATTAGGGTTAGTGTTGGGGTTACTATAGGGGTTACTATTAGGGTTAGTGTTGGGGTTACTATAGAGGTTACTATTAGGGTTAGTGTTGGGGTTACTATAGAGGTTACTATTAGGGTTAGTGTTAGGGTTACTATTAGGGTTAGTGTTGGGGTTACTATAGAGGTTACTATTAGGGTTAAAGTTGGGGTTACTATAGGGGTTACTATTAGGGTTAGTTTTAGGGTTACTATAGAGGTTACTATTAGGGTTGGTGTTGGGGTTACTATAGGGGTTACCATTAGGGTTAGTGTTGGGGTTACTATAGAGGTTACTATTAGGGTTAGTGTTGGGGTCACTATAGAGGTTACTATTAGGGTTAGTGTTGGGGTTACTATAGGGGTTACTATTAGGGTTAGTGTTGGGGTTACTATAGGGGTTATTATTAGGGTTAGTGTTGGGGTTACTATTAGGGTTAGTTTTGGGGTTACTATTAGGGTTAGTGCTGGGGTTACTATAGAGGTTACTATTAGGGTTAGTGTTGGGGTTACTATAGAGGTTGCTATTAGGGTTAGTGTTGGGGTTACTATAGAGGTTACTATTAGGGTTAGTG
Organism: Aquarana catesbeiana; assembly: GCF_042186555.1. Taxonomy (NCBI): domain Eukaryota; kingdom Metazoa; phylum Chordata; class Amphibia; order Anura; family Ranidae; genus Aquarana; species Aquarana catesbeiana. The sequence goes on along the minus strand of NC_133336.1, from coordinate 214,952,025 downwards.
TTGGGGTTACTATAGAGGTTACTATTAGGGTTAGTGTTGGGGTTAATATAGAGGTTACTATTAGGGTTGGTGTTGGGGTTACTATAGGGGTTACTATTAGGGTTAGTGTTGGGGTTACTATAGAGGTTACTATTAGGGTTAGTGTTGGGGTTAATATAGAGGTTACTATTAGGGTTGGTGTTGGGGTTACTATAGGGGTTACTATTATGGTTAGTGTTGGGGTTACTATTAGGGTTGGTGTTGGGGTTACTATAGGGGTTACTATTAGGGTTGGTGTTGGGGTTACTATAGGGGTTACTATTAGGGTTGGTGTTTGGGTTACTATAGAGGTTACTATTGGGGTTGGTGTTGGGGTTACTATTAGGGTTAGTGTTGGGGTTACTATAGGGGTTACTATTAGGGTTAGTGTTGGGGTTACTATTAGGGTTGGTGTTGGGGTTACTATAGGGGTTACTATTAGGGTTAGTGTTGGGGTTACTATTAGGGTTGGTGTTGGGGTTACTATAGGGGTTACTATTAGGGTTAGTGTTGGGGTTACTATTAGGGTTGGTGTTGGGGTTACTATAGGGGTTACTATTAGGGTTGGTGTTGGGGTTACTATAGGGGTTACTATTAGGGTTAGTGTTGGGGTTACTATTAGGGTTGGTGTTGGGGTTACTATAGGGGTTACTATTAGGGTTAGTGTTGGGGTTACTATTAGGGTTAGTGTTGGGGTTACTATAGGGGTTACTATTAGGGTTGGTGTTGGGGTTACTATAGGGGTTACTATTAGGGTTAGTGTTGGGGTTACTATAGGGGTTACTATTAGGGTTAGTGTTGGGGTTACTATTAGGGTTGGTGTTGGGGTTACTATAGGGGTTACTATTAGGGTTGGTGTTGGGGTTACTATAGAGATTACTATTAGGGTTAGTGTTGGGGTTACTATAGGGGTTACTATTAGGGTTAGTGTTGGGGTTACTATTAGGGTTGGTGTTGGGGTTACTATTAGGGTTATTATAGGGGTTACTATTAGGGTTAGTGTTGGGGTTACTATTAGGGTTGGTGTTGGGGTTACTATAGGGGTTACTATTAGGGTTGGTGTTGGGGTTACTATAGAGATTACTATTAGGGTTAGTGTTGGGGTTACTATAGGGGTTACTATTAGGGTTAGTGTTGGGGTTACTATTAGGGTTAGTGTTGGGGTTACTATTAGGGTTGGTGTTGGGGTTACTATAGGGGTTACTATTAGGGTTAGTGTTGGGGTTACTATAGAGGTTACTATTAGGGTTGGTGTTGGGGTTACTATAGAGGTTACTATTAGGGTTAGTGTTGGGGTTACTATAGAGGTTACTATTAGGGTTAGTGTTGGGGTTACTATAGGGGTTACTATTAGGGTTAGTGTTGGGGTTACTATTAGGGTTGGTGTTGGGGTTACTATAGGGGTTACTATTAGGGTTGGTGTTGGGGTTACTATAGAGGTTACTATTGGGGTTGGGGTTACTATAGAGGTTACTATTAGGGTTGGTGTTGGGGTTACTATAGAGGTTACTATTAGGGTTGGTGTTGGGGTTACTATAGAGGGTACTATTAGGGTTGGTGTTGGGGTTACTATAGAGGTTACTATTAGGGTTGGGGTTACTATAGAGGTTACTATTAGGGTTGGGGTTACTATAGAGGTTACTATTAGGGTTGGTGTTGGGGTTACTATAGAGGGTACTATTAGGGTTGGTGTTGGGGTTACTATAGAGATTACTATTAGGGTTAGTGTTGGGGTTACTATAGAGGGTACTATTAGGGTTAGTGTTGGGGTTGCTATAGGGGTTACTATTAGGGTTGGTGTTGGGGTTACTATAGGGGTTACTATTAGGGTTGGTGTTGGGGTTACTATAGAGGTTACTATTAGGGTTACTATAGGGGTTACTATTAGGGTTGGTGTTGGGGTTACTATTAGGGTTATAATTAGACGATAAAAGAACCGAGTGGTTAATGCTACGCTTCAAAACAATCTGTATGGAAAATTCAAAATGAAAAGATAAGTAAAGCTGCCGGCACCAGAAGTCCTCAATACAAAACTCAAGTCAGTGAAATACATGGGATTGGTGCAGCGCTAAATGTGTTGATCCAAAAGTGAAAAAACAAAAAACTGAATAAAATTCTACTTCAGATATTCAGTAGTGGTGAAAAAATTGTTCATGGAAAACTAAGGCAGAGTCCCTATAACTCAAAATAGGGAAGCCACAAAAGCAATCCACTCAATCCACTCAGACCAATAGATCTTATAATATTGAATCTTTTATTACGTGCTCTACGGAATGTGTGGTACTCCTTATCCAATGTCCTTGTTGTAAACAATACATTGGACGCAGGAAAAGAGCCTTACATGTGCGTCTGGATGAGCGTGTCGGTGACATTGAACTGCGGCTTCACCAAACCTTTCTAGGCATTATGCCAAACACCATGATAAAAAGCTTAAAGGTACCCTTTTTTTTTTTTTTTACCCATCGACAAGATCAAACCAGATTGGAGGGGTGTTAATAAGATCGGATCAATCTCCAGGCTGGAAACAAAATGGATTTTCGACATGAAATCTTACGTGCCCTTTGGCCTAAACGTCGACTGGGATATAAACTGCTTCATTATTAATGCATAATCCTTGGGAAGCATCTTTCCCTTTTTTTACATTTTTAAAAAATTTTTACTTTATATTTTTTATTTTTAATCATTTTTTATATATTTAAAATTGTTTAAATTAAATTTGTACTCTAACTTAGCAGTCATCTAGATCTGTACAGGTTGTTACTGTTTTACAAGACATGCATGATATATAATATGTATAATCTTAGCGGATTGATTTCATTTAATCCAATCTAATTTATTATTTACGTCTGCCTTCCAATTCCTGTTCCTTGCTGTGACCCAGGGTTTATCAAATATTTTTGCAATATTTTATTCTGCCACCAGACGGCGGTGGTGTTCACTGCTTCCTCTTTTTTGCTTAGTTTTAGCCAGCTTGCCGTGAATTAAAGTGGCAAGCTGGCTTCTACGCTCTATCGTTACCATTACAGTGGCCCTTACTTAAGATGGCGCCGCGCTACTAAATAAGCGACGTGCGGGATGACACAATCACAGCAGCCAATCCCCCCGACGACGTCCTATCGTGACGAAACGCGTAGGGTGGGCCTGCGATCCTGACGTCATCACGTTTTGTCTCTTCAGGGCGGGGATCGTAGATTGATGGTACAGCAAGCAGCAGGCAGAGGAAGCCTAGAGGAGACGCCGCTACGCTTGATATTACAACGCGCTTGTTTAAGCTTTATCCTGTAAGTGCAATCTTTTTGATCAGATTAAATATTTTTATACATACTGCACTATGGGTGCAATTTGTGGTTTATGTTTCTGAGTGACAGGGATCCAGCAGATTGGGACATCCACATAGGTTTGTGGGAGACCCAATTCCCGCTGCTTGGTGAGACTGCCAATTTTTGGTGTGTAATGCCTCAAAGTTTGTGAGACCTCATTATAATATTTGTGATTCGTACACTTCACTATTGTCACTTATATTATTTGGTTCTTTTCTATTTTTACTCACACCACTTTTTATTTTTCCACATTGATTTGATTTTTTGCACTGCTTTTGTAGCTTCCCTGTTTTGAGATATAGGGACTCTGCCTTAGTATTCCATTCACAATTTTTTTCACCACTACTGAATATTTGAAATAGAATTTTATTCAGTTTTTTGTTTTTTTTTCACTTTTGGATCAACACATTTAGCGCTGCACCAATCCCATGTTTTTCCGGGTTATAATTAGGGTTAGTGTTGAGGTTACTATTAGGGTTACCAATATGGTTAGTGTAAGGGTTACCATTAGGGTTAGTGTTGGGGTAACTATTAGGGTTACCATTGGGGTTAGTGTTGGGGTTACTATTAGGGTTACCATTAGAGTTAGTGTTGGGGTAACTATTAGGGTTATAATTAGGGTTAGTGTTGGGATTATTATAAGGGTTACCATTAGGGTTAGTGTTGGGGTTACTATAGAGGGTACTATTAGGGTTAGTGTTGGGGTTACTATTAGGGTTACCATTGGGGTTAGTGTTGGGGTTACTATAGGGGTTACCATTAGGATTACTATTAGGGTTACAATTAGGGTTGATGTTGGGGTTACTATAGGGGTTACCGTTAGGATTACTATTAGGGTTACAATTAGGGTTGGTGTTGGAGTTGCTATTAGTTTTATTATTAGGGTTACCATTGGGGTTAGTGTTGGGGTTACTATTAGGGTTACCATTGGGGTTAGTGTTGGGGTTACTATTAGGGTTATAATTAGGGTTAGTGTTGGGCTTACTATTAGGGTCACCATTAGGGTTAGTGTTGGGGTTACTATAGGGGTTACCATTAGGATTACTATTAGGGTTACAATTAGGGTTTTTGTTGAAGTTGCTATTAGTTTTACCATTAGGGTTGGTGTTGGAGTTACTATTAGGGTTACCATTAGGGTTAGTGTTGGGGTAACTATTAGGGTTATAATTAGGGTTAGTGTTGGGGTTATTATTAGGGTTACCAATATGGTTAGTGTAAGGGTTACCATTAGAGTTAGTGTTGGGGTTACTATTAGGGTTAGTGTTGGGGTTACTATTAGGGTTATAATTAGGGTTAGTGTTGGGGTTACTATTAGGGTTACCATTAGGGTTGGTGTTGGGGTTACTATAGGGGTTACCATTAGGGTTGGTGTTGAAGTTGCTATTAGTTTTATTATTAGGGTTAGTGTTGGGGTTACTATTAGGGTTAACATTAGGGTTGGTGTTGGGGTTACTATAGGGGTTACTGTTAGGATTACTATTAGGGTTACAATTAGGGTTGGTGTTGAAGTTGCTATTAGTTTTACCATTAGGGTTGGTGTTGGAGTTGCTATTAGTTTTATTATTCGGGTTAGTGTTGGGGTTACTATTAGGGTTATAATTCGGGTTAGTATTGGGGTTACTATTAGGGTTACCTTTAGGGTTAGCATTGGGGTTACCATTAGGGTTGGTGTTGGGGTTACTATTAGTTTTATTATTAGGGATAGTGTTGGGGTTACTATTAGGGTTATTATTAGGGTTAGTGTTGGGGTTACTATTAGAGTTACCTTTATTGTTAGTGTAAGGGTTACCATTTTTTAGTGTTTTTTTTTTTGCCCTGTAAATACTTTTTTCTTCCTCTGGGGCTGGCTTCCCACCAGTGCTTCATCAGAGAGAGGACACCTTATTTTACTGAAGCCAAGGGTAAAAAAATTAGATTCTTCTTTAACTTCAACCCTTAAAATGAGCTCCCTCCATTGAGCCCCCAAATATAACCCTGACCCTAACCCCAGAGTCTGACATTTATAGTGTATATAGAGCCCAACATTGTTCTTAGTTGGGGCTAGAGCACCTCGGTCAGTGTATCTTCGGCTGGTAACCCTTTGCAAAATCTCCCTTCACTTCCTGACCTGGAAATGCAACAGGAAGTGGAGGGAAGTCTGTCCCTTCTTAGACAGTCTAATGCACACTGTCAGCTTCTCACAATGTGCATGAGAAGCTGCAGTTAGTCATACGAAGCCCCGCCTCATTTCCTGGCTGGAGGACATCTAGCATCATCTATATTTGCATAACTCCTCCCACTTCTTGCATCAGGGTTGAGGGCTCGTCTTGAGAGGAGTACTGAGGCTGGGTGCTGTGATGTTTTCAGGAAGCTATGTACAGCACCCTGCCGGCCCCTTGCACCAGCAATGGTCTGCCTGCATTGCGTAGACAAGCACAGAGATCAGGGCCGGGACAAGGGGTGGGCAGGTGGGACAGTTGCCCTGGGCGCAATAGTTTATTGCAGGGACGTAGGCGCCCTGAGCCGAACCCTAAGGGAAGGGGTGGGGTGCAGTTTGGCATCTTTGCTCTGGGTGCTGGATGGCCTTGTCCCGGCACTGACAGAGATCCAGGGTCCAGAGATCCAGAGATGACATTGACCCCTAACCCCTCGACCCAACTCCTACGCTAGCCCTCAAACTAATATTAAACACAACTTACCTTCTAACGGCCATACTTCTATCTACAGTGAGTGTCTTTGGACTCAGCCGGCACCAGAATCTAGTTATTTTCCATTATTTTCAGTGCAGGAAGCTCATCTATAAATTTTGAGGACCCTTTTCTTAAGAAACAAAAAAACCCCGCCACCATTCACACAACCGTTTTTTTTTTTTTTTTTACTGTTTATTACAATACTGTAGTAAATAAGGTCAATTTGCAAAGAACAAAGAAAGGACTTGAGACTCACACATAAGAGTAACAGGTCACATCATGGTGGAGGAAGACTTCAGATGCAATTATTATTAACCCAACGATTCTGTAGGCTGTAAGCTACCACAAACCAGGAAAAAGTGTCGGAATCATCAACACAAAATTATTATTATGAGTTTGGTCGACCATTAACTGTCCAATGAAATCATGTAAGAATTGAGGTAAGTCAAGCAAGTCGAAGAGAAAGTTTTCCTGTAGGTCCCGGATTTACCTGCTTCTAAATTTTCTATCATCCACCCTTCTTGGTGCAACCTCCTCTCGATGGACACCCTTATAGAGAATATTGATTTTAGGCAAGAGATCTTAGTTGATGTATCGACAGTTGAGAGGAACTTCATCTTACATGTTTTTCTTGTGGCACTGATAAAACTGGGGTTGTTGGGTTTGTTGGTACTCCTGTGGGGGTTGTTGGCTAATGGCTGAGCCCTGTTGGACTTCGGAGTAAGAAGGTGGCTGTTGTGGGGGTTGAGCCGCTTTGCCCAGAGTTGGGGGAGGTATGTATACGGCTTTTTGATAGAACCTCTGGGGTTCCTGTTGGGCTCGTCCAGAGCTATCTTGTGCAGATGTCTGGTCTGCTTGGGATGTTTGGTCTGTACTCTTCTGGTAGTTTCGGGACTGATAGGTGGTACTTACTTGAGCTGTTTGGTCTTGATCCTGTTTAGACTGAGCAGTGGTGGTGGAGGTGCCTTGTTGGTTTTGGGACTGGGAAGTATTAGAGGAGTCAGACTGAGTAATCTGATTTTTATCTTGTCGGTAATCCTGAGACTGGGAACCAGTGGAAGTGGTGGTGTCACCTACTTGAGTTATTTTATATGTTCCCTGTTGCCTCTGCTGGGAACCAGAGGAGGTGGTACCTATTTGACATGTTTGATCTTTTCCTTGTTGGTTCTTCTGGGTACTGGAAGATGTGGTGGTACCTGCTTGATATGTTCCCTGTTGGCTTGGCTGGGAACCGGAGGAGGTGGTACCTGCTTGAGATGTTTGATCTGTTCCTTGTTGGCTCTGCTGAGTCCTGGTGGTGGAGGAGGTGGTACCTGTTTGGTATGTCCCCTGTGGGCTTTGCTGGGAACCGGAGGATGTGGTGGTACCTGCTTGATATGTTCCCTGTTGGCTCTGCTGGGAACCAGAGGAGGTGGTACCTTCTTGAGATGTTTGATCTGTTCCTTGTTGGCTCTGCTGGTTACTGGTGGTGGAGGAGGTGGTACCTGTTTGGTATGTTCCCTGTGGGCTTTGCTGGGATCCAGAGGAGGTGGTGGCACCTGTTTGACATGTTCCCTGTTGGCTCTGCTGGGAACTGGAGGAGGTGGTACCTACTTGAGATGTTTGATCAGTTCCTTGTTGGCTCTGATTGGCACTGGTGGATGTGGCGGTACCTGTTTGATATGTTCCCTGTTGACTCTGCTGAGAATTGGAGGGGGATGTGGTGGTGGTGGTACCTACTTGGGGTGCTTGATCTTTTCCCTGTTGGCTCTGCTGAGTACTGGAGGATGAGGTGGTGGTACCTGTTTGACATGTTCCCTGTTGGCTCTGCTGGGAACCGGAGGAGGAGGTGGTACCTACTCGGGATGTTTGATCTGTTCCCCGTTGGCTCTGCTGAGTACTGGAGGATGAGGTGGCTGTACCTGTTTGACATGTTCCCTGTTGGTTCTGCTGGGAACCAGAGGAGGAGGTGGTACCTACTTGGGATGTTTGATCTGTTCCCTGTTGGCTCTGCTGAGTACTGGAGGATGAGGTGGTGGTACCTGTTTGATATGTTCCTTGTTGGCTCTGCTGGGAACCAGAGGAGGAGGTGGTACCTACTTGGGATGTTTGATCTTTTCCCTGTTGACTCTGCTGAGAACTGGAAGAGGCATTCCCTACTTGAGATGTTTGACTGCCATCTTGGCGATATGTTGAATATGTGTTATCTGGCGCTCTGCGGTTGTCAGTCTGAGTTGAGCTATTATCTGTAGGCACATCATTATCTCCGCATGATTGGGGGGTACCTGATATAGAGGTGGCATCTCCCAATTTTTGCCCACCACGTTGATCCACACTGCTTCCACTTTGGCCTTGGTATGAAGACTTATCTTGAGAGCCATAAAAAGGCTTGGGGTAAAGGGGATTCTGGTAATATTTAGGAGGGGCATCACTTGCCTTTGATGAATCCTGTGTTGTCTTCTCATCTTGTTTAACTGATGAATCTTGTTGGCATGCAGCATCTGATTCATGCACAACCTTGTAATAGGATTTCAGTACTCTACAGAGGAGATCACAAAATTCATTGAAGTCCACTTCTCCGTCATTGTTCTCGTCAAGAACTTTAAGCAGAGTTGAGATGGTATTGGGATCTTTGGGGTTCTGAAAGAAAATAAAAAGGTTTTTGGTATTGCGGCTGACCAGAGATAGCACTGTGAACGCGTTGAAGGCAACTTTCCTTCAAGGATAACTAAGATAACCAAGAATAAAAATGTAATATAATGCAGCTTGCCAGGCGTTAGATGTGGTCGCTGCATTAGTTTTCATTTTTAAGGCTGAGGTCAAGAATACATTTTAGCTTCCTTCTCTAAACTAGTAATTCCCCCATCCTCAATGTAATGGAGATGAACAAAGGCAGACATATTTGTAGCCTAGCCTGGGTGGCAGTCATGGCTCTCTATAGATACACCTAAGGAGTGAGTGCAGCCACCTAGGGATAATGGTGTGGGATGGTTGCAAAATTACCAGGTTAAAAATAAAGGAAAACACTAAAACAAGGGAATTGTTTAAGGTTTAGCTAGGCCAAAACATATTTTTCAGCCAAATCTATACTATATGGCCAAAAGTATGAGGACCCCTCCACATGATGGTAGTTCAGGTGTCTCCAGTGAAGGGTCCTGTTAATATTACATCATACAAAAACATTGTACACAATTATGTCCTTTCAACCTTGTGGTAGCAGTTTGGTAAAGACCTTTTCTGTTCCAGCATGACTGTGCCCCCCTGTGTACAAAGTCAGCTCCATAAAGACATGGTTTGACCAGTTATGTGTGGAGGAACTAGAGTGTCCTATACAGAGCCCTGACCTCAACCCTACTAAACACCTTTGGGATCAATTGGAATGCTGATTGCGAGCCAGGTCTTTTTTTTTCTTTGGTGCCCAATGTGAGGTCAGATGTGTGAGCCAGGTGGGTTTTTTTTTGGTGCCCAACCTGAGGCCAGATCTGTGAGCCAAGTCTGTTTTTTGGTGCCCAACGTAAGGCCCGATGTGTGAGCCAGGTATTTTTTTTTTTTTTGGTGCCCAACATGAAGCCCAATGTGTGAACCAGGTCTTTTCATCCAACATTGGTACCCAACCTCACAAATGGGCACCAGTTTCCACAGATAACCTTCAAAATCTTGTGGAAAGTCTTCCCAGAAGAGTAGAGGATGTTGATAGCTGGTATGGTATATGGTATGGCAATACCATATTGATGGCCATGGGGGAAGGGGGCAACTCCTTATTAATGGCCATGAAGGGAGGGGGCAACTCCATATTAACGGCCATTGTTCTGGAATGGTATGTCCAATAAACTCATAAAAATGTGATGGCCAATTGTTCATAGACTTTTGGCTATATAATATAGATAGATACTGTATATAAATATTTAGTATATCAGTTCGCTAGCGTAGACATACATTTTGGAGTTCAATGAACTTCAGTCCTGTACCATAGGTTGCCCAACATCGAGTATCGCTTCTAGTTTCAGGGCTGTGGCTGTGCATCAGCAAGATGAGCTCCACCCCTGAACCAACACCCCTTCTCAATGTCGAGCAATAGGACCCTGCACAACTGGATGGAACCATCTGCTCTAACAAAGACAGGTCCCCTTCAAGATGTTTGTCCAATTACCAATTGGTCATCTTACCTTTATGACATCTGTGAACTCATTCTGAATCAGAAGGTTGAGCTCCTGTTTGTTCAGTTTGGAGTGGCTGCAGTCCTGCTTGGCATATTTTTCAAAAACCGCAATAATGTCTTGGATTGATCCGATGAGATTTGGCATTTTTGCAAACTAGGGATTTTTTCCTGCAGGTAGAGAACAAAAAGATTAGATTTTTTAGAATTGGTAATTGAGTTTATTAAAGAGGTTTTCATACTTTAGCAGCTGTATGGGCCCTAATAGACAGGGTCACCCCAGAATCTGAGGAGTCCTCCTGACCCTTTCCAATTACTATGACTTTTTATTTCTCCCAATTTTTTTCTTCTCTCTTTGCCCCAAGGATATGGGTGGGGAGGTAAGGTTTAGCTACACCAGGGATGCCTTGCTATTTAGGAGACAGCCTTCTGGGTTTCTGTGTGGCCTCTAATGTCCAATAGGAAGCTTTGTCCCACCTCCTGACTAACACTAGAGGTACACTTGGAAACTTCATCCCACTAATATATTCTTCTGGAAATTAGTACGTCCTGAAATTCACGAAACTCAAAAATTTGAAATTTCCCTACCAAAAGTCTCAACCAATGGAGTTGGCCGACTGCAGGTAGCACCAGTAATCCTGAGCAGAGATCAATCACATCGTGGTTCAGCCATCCTTTTAAAAAATTTGGAAAACTTGAATTATTTGGTATTTCCGAAACCAAAAGTCTCAACCAATGGAGTTGGCCCACTGCTGGTGACACCAGTAACCCTGAGTAGAGGGTTGCGGTTCAGCCATTTTTAAAAAAAATTCCTGAAACTCTACATATTTTGAATTTTCCAACCAAAAGTCTTAACCAAGTCAAAGAAAATTCGAACCAAACTCCAAAAAAAGTATTAAGGAGCACCAAAGGATGCTAAAATGTGCAGAATGGTTTGGGAAGCTTTTGGCAAACCTACCTAATGAGATGATAGGGCCTAAAAAAAAAAAAAAAAAAACTGCCCGAGCTGGTCTGTAATGTATAACATGTTAATATATCCATTTGACAACACATCATTAGCCAGTCACTGATAATTACCAGATTTATATGTGAAATAATAAGTCTTCTCTTCCACCCACGTACACACTCCCATTATGAGTGAGCAGGAATGTAGAACAGGAAAGTTGTCTGTGGGAGACACATCCTTAATTGAGACGTTTAAAATTAAAATTAATCTTGGGAATATATTTTGGAACGTATGAATGTGAACTCGATTATTTTACTTGGTGAGGGACTAAAGCCAAAGATAAAGTTCTTTAGACTGAATAGTCTTTCAGAAGGTTTGAAAACGACTGATGGTGAGAGAGGAATTGATGGGAATTTTGCCTATTTTACAAGACACATAGAAATTTAAGGGTGGTGGTTGGACTCTACTCTCCGATTTTCCGCACTTTGAACAGTAGAGGGTATCTGTATGGGTTTTTGCCCTGTACTGGTCATGGACAATTTTTGACTGAGATTTCCCAGTTCTGTTGACCCTCAGCACTCCATGGAGAAAAAAGTTTAGACCTTCTACAAAGTTTGGCCAAGGTATGGCTAAAACTATGTTAGCTACAAGAGTAGAAACATCCTGTAAGAGAAACTAGATAGGACAGCCATTCTCAACTAGGGTTCCTTATAACCCTACCCTACCCTACAGTCTCCAAACTGCAACCCAGGGCCAGATGTGGCCTTTTGCTTGCCTTTATCAGGCGCTTGGGACACTATTACTCCCACAGATACAAGCCACTATGTCTTCTACACCAGCAACTGACATTAATGTTGGGGCACTATTCCTACTGACACCAACTGAAAGGCCCTATTCCTCCCACTGACAACAATGATGGGGCATTATTCCTACCCCTGATACCAAATATGGGGCACAATTCCTCCTAGTGACAACAATGATGGGGCACTGTTCCTACCCCTGATACCAATTATGGGGCACCATTCCCCCACATGACACTAACGATGGAGCACTATTCCCCCACATGACACTAATGATGGAGCACTATTCCCCCAAATGACACTAATGATGGGGCACTATTCCCCCAAATGACACTAATGATGGGGCAGTATTCCATCCTCTGATACCAATGATGGGGCATTTTTCCTATCCCTGATACCAATGATGGGGCACTATTCCTACCCCTGATACCAATGCTGGGGCACTATTCCATCCCCTGATACCAATGATGGGGCACTCTTCCTACCCCTGATACCAATGATGGGGCACTATTCCTCTCACTAACACCAATGATGGGGCACTATTTTTCCCCCTAATACCAATGATGGGGCACTATTCCTCCCAATGACACAAATGATGGAGCACTATTCCTCTCAATGAGACCAATGATGGGGCACTAATCCTCCCAATGACACTAATGATGGGGAACTATTTCTTCCCTTAATACCAACAATAAGGCACTATTCCTCCCACTAATACCAAGGATGGGGCATCTTTTACTCCCATTGACTTTACTCGCCAGGGCATTTTCTACTCACAATGGCCACAGTCTAGCCTCCTCAAAGTCTGAAGGACAGTAAACTGTCTCTTTGTTCAGAACATTTGTAGACCCCTGCTCTAGAACAATGCTTCTCTGCCAGGGTTCTGTGGAACCCTAGGGTTGCTCCAAAGGTTTCTAGGGGTTCCTTGAACAATGAACAATTTCTGCCTCTCATATGAGTAAGCACTGACACCAATGGTCATTTTAATTTACTTTAATTCTATCTGTAAGGGGATAATTCTTCCCAATGACCACAAATTCTTAGCAGGGGATTCTAGAAGCCAAAAAATTGTTTCAAGGGTTTCTCCATGTTAAAGACATTGAGAAAGGCTGTTCTAGAGGATGCTATTGGTTCCTTGAGCTGTGGCTGATTGACCTGCTATCTGATGCTGCCTGTGTGGTTCTGGGTCCAAACCCAGTGGCAGGACACAAGTGATCTTTAAAGGCGGAATTCTGACCACCACTGTAAGGGAAGCATTCTCCTCACTGACCACCAATGGGTTCATTTTATCAGAGGGTAACCTGAGACCTTAAAATTATCTTAAGGCTTCCTCTGGGGTAGAAAGGTTGAACAAGGCTGATATAAGATGTACTTTGTTTACAGAGTTTATTCCTATAAGGAAGCCCATCTCAAACCAAGGACCCTTCTACTGCCTCTAAAGACTCTTGACCACTGAGCTTGCTCTTACCTAAATTTACCAACACTCTCAAGACATTTATAATGGTAGACTCTCAATTTTGTTTGAGGTAACCAAACTGAACTTAGCAGACCCAAATGTTCTCTGCATTCTTTTCTGTGAATGTAATAATTATTAGCAAGGGTTTCGCAAAGCCCCCAAAAATTTCAAGGGTTCCTCTATGTTAAAAAAAGTTAACAAAGGCTGTTTTAGAGGATGCTATTGGTCCCTTGAGCTGTGGCCAATTGACACGCTATCTAATGTTGCTGGCATGATTCTGGGTCCAACGCTTGTGGCATGACACAGATGATCTTTAAGGATGGCCTTGTGACCACCATTGTAGGAGAAGCGTTGTACAATTTGGCAGGGAGTTCCCTGAGACCTGAATACTATCTTAAGAGTTCCTCTGGGGTAGAAAAAAGATTGAGAAAGGCTGATAAAGGATGTTGTGGCTTTACAGAGTCTCACCCAAACCAAGGACCCTTCTACTGCTTTAAAAAACTCTTGACCACCGAGCACGCCCTTACCTAAATTTTCCATCATTCTCAAGACATTTATAACGGTAGACTGTCAATTTAGTTTGAATGCACCAAACTGAACTTAGCAGCCCCAAATGTTCTCTGCAATCTTTTCAGATTCCTTATGTACAGTATGAACATTAAGGTTAAACCTATTTCTTTTAAAGAAAATGTATAAGCTATGAGTTCTGTCAGGAATGTGTAAAAGAATGCAGGACTTACCTCCTCCACACTGATACGGAGCAGACAGCAGAATAGGAATGACCAAACTCAGTCAGCATTTATAGGGAGAGGGTGGCCTAGTTATTCCCGAGGAGGCACCTTGTGTCACCTCATTATTTCTGACTTCATGGCCAGCCCATACTTGTTTGGCCAGTACCATCAATTAGGGAGGTTCTGCCTAAAATGAGACAACATGTGTCACCCAGCCCAGAGTTCCAAACACGTCCTGCCACTGCTAGTCAACAACTTTTCACGTGACTCCCTGGGTGGCCAACGTACATCTGGATCAGAAGATGGGCCAAAAAATATCAAAAAAATAAATAAAATATCTAACAGTCTACATTTAAAAAAGTCCATTTCTTATTGACTTCTGTCTCAGGTTACACCGTTCAGAAGTTTTGTATGACACGAAGAGGCTTTGTGCTTTATCACAGAAGAAAGTTCAATCTGCAAGTTTAATTAACCTGTTTATCTAGTTTGATAGATGACTTAATAGGGCCACCTTACTGAGCCCTTTGTTTCAGAAAGAAATTGCGTACTTGAAATTTCTGAATATTGATGCACATCATTAGTCCAAAAGCAGATTCGGGACACCTCCCTGTCCCCTGGCCAAAATATTAGGCTGAATTAAAGCGTCAAGCCGAAACTTGTTGCTTTAGAGGGCTTAGGGAAGGGTTAAGCCTTCTCGCAAAGCCCCGGATATCGGTGTATTTCCCCTCACTTCCTGTTCTGGTGGCAATGGATTTACCAGACAGAAGGTGAGTGTAAATTGCTAACAGAAAGGCGCAAATTCCAGTAGTTGACCCAAAGGAGACGGATTTCATGTTTGTGCTATGACTCAGATAGGTCCCCATCAGAGTGCCCCTTTACATCAGCTTTCTCCATCAGAGTGGCCCCTAACATCAGATGTCCCCATCAGATTGCCCCCTAACACCAGGTGTCTCCATTACAGTGGACTCCTACAGCAGGTGTCCACATGACAGTGACTCCTTAGATCAGGTGTTCCCGCTTATATCAGGTGTTCCTATTACAGTACCCCTATACATCAGGTGTCCCCATCTCAGAACCCCCCTACATCTGGTGTCTCCATCAAAGTGGCCTCCTACAAAAGGTGTCCCCATGACAGTGCCCCCTGATATCGGGTATTCCCATCACGGTGCCCCCCTACATCAGGTTTCCTCATCAAAGTGTCCCCTACAACAGGTATCCCCATGCCCCCTTATATCAGGTGTCCCCATCACAGTGCCCCCTTACATCAGATGTCCTCATTAAAGTGTCCCCTATAACAGATGTCCCCATGACAGAGCCCCCTTATATTAGGTGTCTCCATCACAGTTGCCCCTTACATCAGATGTCCCAATCAAAGTGACCCCATCACTGTACCCCCTTACATCAGGTGTCCCCATTAAAGTGTCCCATATAACAGGTGTTCCCATGATAGTGCCCCCTTATATCAGGTGTCTCTATCACAGGTGCCCCTTACATCAGATGTCCCCATCAGAGTGCCCCCTTACATTAGGTGTCCCCATTAGAGTGGCCTCCTACAACAGGTGTCCCCATGACAGTGACCCCTGATATCGGGTATCTCCATCACGGGGCCCCCTTACATCAGGTGTCCCCATCTAAGTGTCCCCTTTAACAGGTGTTCCCTTCCCCCATTATATCAGGTGTCCCCATCACAGTGCCCCTTTACTTCAGGTGTCCTCATTAAATTGTCCTCTATAACAGGTGTCCCCATGACAGTGCCCCCTTATATCAGGTGTCTCCATCACAGTTGCCCCTTACATCAGATGTCCCCATCAGAGGGACCCCTTACATCAGGTGTCCCCATCAGAGTGACTGCTTACATCAGGTGTCCCCATCTCAGTATGACCTACATCTGGTGTCCAAATGCCCCCTTACTGTATATCAGGTGTCCCCACCACAATACCCCTATACATCAGGTGTCCCCATCTCAGAACCCCTACATCTGGTGTCCCCATGCCCTATTATATCAGGTATCCCCATCACAGTACCCCCTGATATCGGTTATCCCTATCATAGCGCCCCCTTTCATCAGGTGTCCCCAATAAAGTATCCCCTACAACAGGTTTCCCCATGAAAGTGGCCCCTTATATCAGGTGTCTCCATCACAATGGCTCCTTACATCAGATGTCCCCATCTCAGTATGACCTAAATCTGGTGTCCCCATGCCCTCTTATACCAGGGGTCCCCATTACAGTGCCCCCTTGCATCTGGTGTCCCCATGCCCTCTTATATCAGGTATCCCCATCACAGTGCCCCCTTGCATCAGGTGTCCCCAATAAAGTGTCCCCTTACATCAGGTGTCCCCATCAGAATGCCCCCTTATTTCAGGTGTCTCCATCACAGTTGCCTCCTACAACAGATGTCCCCATCACAGTGCCCCCTTACATCAGATGTCCCCATCACAGTGCCCCCTTATATCAGATGTCCCCCTCAGACTGGCCCCCTTACATCGGGTGTCTCCATCTCAGTATACCCTAAATCTGGTGTCCCCATGCCTCTTTACGTCAGATGTCCCCATCTTTGTACCCCTACATCTGCTGCCCCCATGCCCCCTTATATCAGGTGTCTCCATCACAGTGTCCCCTTTAGGTGTCCCCATCACAGTGTCCCCTTACATCAGATGTCCCCATCAGAGCGACCCCTTACATCAGCTGTCCCTATCTTCATACCCCCTACATCTGCTGTCCCCATGCCCCTTACTTCAGGTGTACCCATCACAGTGTCCCCATACATCAGATGTCCCCCTTACATCAAGTGTCCCCTTAACAGTCCCCCCATGCCTTTTAGCACCAGGCAAGCAGAAAGTGAGAGGCAGGAGGTTAGCAAGCTACAGGTCTGGACAAAGAAATTCTACTTGATGGGGGCATGCACATGGTATCATTGGTTGTGAGGATACAGTCCTAGCAACCAATGGCTGCAGAGAAGGGTAAGAACCTGTGCTGGGGACTGGCTGGTGGTCTGGGATAGGACTGTCCCTCGGTCCAGGTCTGGACCACCTTCCTCCATTTAGTGATGGCTGCTCTAAACCATAGCCTGGGATAGAAGTACTATGGTTTTTACTCTTCCCCACTCTACCGCAAACTAAAGTAAGAAGTTCTGGTTGGACTTACACTTCTATGGTTTGTTTACAGTCATGGATGCGTTCTTCAAGATATTTGGGACAGAAAAAAATGCTCTGCTTTGACTTTCTGAAATTTTGCCTGTCTTATTATCTCAACTGATATCTGGAACATCTCCCGGTGTATTTGGCAAGAAATCAAGGAGAAACTTAAAATTATTCTGGTTCTTCTTCTTAGAGGTGGAGTAGAGCCACCATTGCAGTTGTTGGGTCAGTAGCCTGTTCATCTAGATCAGGAACCCAGTTTCAAGCCAGTGCATGAAATTGCTGGGATGTCACCATGACTTGCCTACATTGGCACGGGATTCATCTGCAAGCAAGGTTTTCTTCAAAAGAGCCAGCGTGGTTGAAGACTCAAATGCGCTTGAAACGTGTCTTGCCGCTCCAAGCCTGTATCCTGGAGATCCAGTTTTGTAGATGTTCCTCTCCCACACTTTTTTTTTTATATCAGTCTTCTAAATCACATGACTGTGTAGAACAAGAAGATACTGTTTCTTAAGAAGGACCAGGCAGAACTTGCTGTTAATTACCTGGATTGGATTTGGGTGACTTGGGCCTCAGGGAACTGAACAATGGTCACAGCAAAAAGATGTTGCCTGCTCCTCTTTCTCTGTGTCCAGCTGGTGGCTTTGGCCCTCCTGTACTACTTGGGGGTTAAGAAGATGTTCACATGCTCCTTTGGCATTCTACAGCAGAGTATCCTCAAGTTTCATGGTACAGCCCAGTATCCAGAACCCTTCTTGAGGATGTGTATGGCAAGCTAAGTTTCATAGCTGGGAGCAATGAAGGAAATCATACATTGACAAACTGCTGGAAGATCTCTTCATCTGGGCCTATCAGGGTTCAGTTTCTAAAGTCCTTGACAGTGGAAGAAGTACTATACCAGAACCCTAATGTGACCCAAGGAGGCCACTACAAGCCCCCCAACTGTATCTCCAGGAAGAAAACTGCAATCATCAGACCTCACCGGAACAGGGAGTACCACCTTAGGTATCTCTTGTACAATTTGCACCCATTTATGCAGCTCCCGCAGCTGAACTACAGCATTTACATCATCCAGTGGGCAGGCAAGTTAACCTTTAACTGTGCTAAGCTGATGAACGTTGGCTTCAATCAAAGAAGCCATAAGGGATGAGGACTGGGACTACTTGTTCTTTCATGACATGGACCTCATCCCCAAAGGTGGCCGCAACCTACACACCTGTGACTGGTTCCCCAAGCATGCTGCCAGTGCACATTCGGTTATGATTTGCCCTATGACTCCTATTTTGGAGGCGCCTGTGCATTCACCCCTGAGCAGTACTTGTAAATTAATGGTTTACCAAATAGCTACTGGGGCTGGGGTGGTGAGGACGATGATATTACCACTAGAGTGGAGGTCAGTGGCATGTCGGTATTGTGGCCCTCCATTGTTTATGGGAGATTTAAAATGATGTAGCGTGAACCACACAAAGGGAATGAAGTAAACCCAGGATGGATGGATGGATGGAACTTTTGGCCAAGGTTTGGAGACAAGATGACTTGAACAACCTCCTCCAGTTTAAACTGCTGTCCAAGGAACTTCTCCTGCTCTACACCAACATCATGGTGGACATTGGCACAAGCAAAGGATTCACACCATGATTTTGACAATTCTGGCTAGCTTGACAACACTGACTAGCTATACTACAATGCTGAAATGTTTCGTTATTTTTTCAATTTTGATCCAAGGTCTCCTACCAAAACATTTCATATTTCTGCGGCGTTCAGAAGGGTTAAGGCTTCATCCAGATTTAAAAAAAAAGACAAGTCAACAAGCAGATTTTCTTTTTTTATGATTGTATTTTTGTATTTTCCATTTATTTATTTATTTTTTATTATGTTTTTTTGTGTTAAAGGGAAACTATACTTTATCTACTCAGGGCAAACTAACAGGTAGGCCTGATAGCCAGTCTTCTGTTGGCTAATCTACTTACCTATTTGTGCTCCCTTGCGTCACCGTTAGTCTGCCAGAGCCCCAGGGTAGGTCCCTGTTTTGGGGTGACCTGGGATGTATGTTACACAGGGCTAAGTACCCTCCTTCCACTCTCATGTGTCAGACCTTGGCTGCTCAAGAACCCAACTTTGCTTCTTGGAAGGAAGAGCCATAGGCCCCCATACTAACTGTATGTTATGGAAGGAAGAATCACATGCTCCCCCATACCAACTTTGCACCATGGAGGGAAGGGCCACATGCCTCCCATACCCCAATTTTGCATCATGGAAGGAAGGGTCACATGCCTCCCTACCAATCTGCATCATGGAAGGTAGGGAACATGCCTCCCATACCCCAACTTGCATCATGAAACTAAGGGTCACATGCCCCCTATACCAACTCTGCGTCATGGGAAAAAAAGGTCACATGCCCCCATACCACATCTGCATCATGGAAGGTAGGGTAACATGCCTCCCATACCCCAACTTTGCATCATGGAAGGAAGGGTCACATGCCCCCCCCATACCAACTCAGCATCATGGAAGGTAGGGTCACATGCCCCCATACCATCTCTGCATCATGGAAGGTAGGGTCACATGCCCCCCATACCCCAACTTTGCATCATAGAAGGAGGGTCACATGCCCCCCCATACCAACTCTGCATCATGGAAGGTAGGGTCACATGCCCCCCATACCAACTCTGCATGATGGAAGAAAGGGTCAAATGCCCCCCATACCAACTCGGTGTCATGGAAGGAAGGGTCACATGCCCCCCATGCCTCAACTTTGCATCATAGAAGGAAGGGTCACATGCCCCCATACCAATATGCATCATGGATGATAGGGTCACATGCCTCCCATACTCCAACTTTTCATCATGGAAGGAAGGGTCACATGCCTCCATACCAATCTGCGTCATGGAAGGTAGGGTCAGATGCCCCCATACCAACTATGTATCACAGAAGGAAGGGTCACATGTCCCCCATACCAATTGTGCATCATGGAAGGAAGGGTCACATGCCCCCCATACCAACTGTGCATCATGGAAAGAAGGGCCACATGCCCCCCAATATGAACTCTGCATCATGAAAGTTTGGGTTACCTATGAAATCCAACATTATGATCTCTATCTATGATGGCCTACAATCTCAACCTATGCTCTCATTCACTATGATATCTACCCAAAGTCTCTGCCTATGATCTCTAGCGCTATGATATCTATCCATGATCTCACTATGATCTCTGCCTATGTTGTTTAGCACTATGAGCTCTGTCTATGATCTCCAGCATTATAATTTCTGCCTATGGTATCCAAGACTATGATCTCTACATCCGATATCCAATCTACCTTTGCCTTCCAGTACTATGATTTCTACCTATGATCTCCAGTACAATTCTCTCTGTTTTTATCCTCAGACCTATAATCTCTATGTATGATCTCCAGCACTATGATTTCTAGCACCACGATGTCCCGCTCTACCGTCTCTATCTATGTTCTCCAGCGTTATTATTTTTATTCATGATACCCACCTATGATTTCTACCTGTGATCTTCAACACTTGCTACTGTATCTATCCATGGTTTTCACTTGTGATCCCTACCTATGCACTATGGTCACTGTCCATGATCTCCAGCACTATGATCTCTGTCCATTATCTCCACCTGTTATCTCTACCTATGATCCCCAACTGTGAATTCTACCTATGATCTCCAGCACTATGGTCTCTGTCCATTATCTCCATCTATGATTTCTACTTATGACCCCCCAACTATGATCTCTACCTATGATCTCCAGCACAATAGTCTCTGCTCATGATCTCCACCACTATGGTCTCTGTCCACTACCTTTATCTGTGATATTCAGCACCATAATCTTTACATATGATCTCCAGCACTATCATCCTTGAGTGTCCATTATCTCCACCTATGATCTCCAGCCCTACGGTCCCTGTCCATGCTCTCCGCCTATGATCACTACCTATGATCTCCACCACTATGGCCTTTGTCCATGATCTCTACCTATGATCTTCAGCACTATAACCACTACCTACGATCACCAGCATTATAATATCAATCCATAATCTCCACCTTTGAACTCTACCCATGATCACCACCTATGATCTCTACCTATGATCACCAGCATTATGGTCCCTGTCCATGATCCCCACCACTGGGGTCTCTGTCCATGATTTCTACCTATGATCTTCAGTGCCATAAGCTCAACCTATGATCTCCAGCACTATAATATCTATCCAGCACTAAGGTCTCTGTCCATGATCTCCACCTATGATTTCTACTACGATCACCAGCATTATGGTCTCTGTCCATGATCTCCACCACTGGGGTCTCTGTCCACGATCTTTACCTATGATCTACAGTGCCAAAAGCTCATCCTATGATCTCCAGCACTATGATCTCTATCTATGATGTCTAGCTCTACAATATCTACTTATGCTCTCCAGCACTATGATATCTACCTATAGTCTCTAACTATGAAATCTATCAAGGATCCTCACCTATGGTCTACACCTATATTCTTCAGCACCGTGATCTATGTCCAATATTCCCTACCTTTGATCTCCAGCACTATACTCTCTAATTATGATATTCAGCACTACGATCTCTACCAATTCTCCAGTATGGTTGCCATTGATTTCAAGTGTGATCATCTCCTCCGGCAATCCTCAGCACTGCGATGTCCACTTATAACCTCCATCTATGATCTCCTACTAGGATCTTCAGATCTGTTTCTCTCTATCTTCAGATCCTCTCCTTGGCTTCAGTCTCTCCACATTGACGCACAAGTTCAAGAACTGACCAGGTTTTATAACCACCCAGAACGCCTATAAATGAGTTTCTCATTAGTCAGAGCTCATAACCCAAACCTGTAAAACACCGGAAAAGATCCAGTTTTATGGTGGACGTGTGTTGGGGATAATTATTGGTGACCACAGTTGAATTGGTGAACATTTCATGGATACAATTTTGATGTGCTGGTTCCTTTTTTGGGTTCTGTCCAAAATGAGACCCCCGTTCCAAGTTTCCAAGGACAAGTAATGGAAGGGATCTTGATGGGAAAAAAAAAATTGCGTCATTTGAAAAAAAACACACAATTTATTTTTTGTTTCTCATTGAGGACAATAGTCACATTTTTTACCACTCGTTTGTCATACCGATGAGATTCTTCTGATGATCATGGAGGAGGAATGTTGTTTTTTTTTTAACACTGACTATATCTACCTTTAATTAACTCGTTGGTCGGGTTTTATGATTGATGTGGTGGCGCCACGAAAAAAAAATTAATTTGTGATTCTTTTTTGAACAAGTAATGTTTCATAAGTACGGTCTGAGAGAGAAGAGCGATGGTGGATCTCAGATCATTGGCCCCTCCATGATGAGTGATCAATGCCAAGGCATGTTTCATAGATAAGGGTTTTGGTGAGGAGAGCTGAGGTAACGGTGAGTCGACATTTCGGGCCAATAAGAATTTTCAATAAAATATCCAAATTTGCTGTTGCCAAAACTTTGTTGAAGCAGAAACTCTTACGTGCCTATTTATATATAAAAAAAATCATTGGACGATTCTATGATCCTCAACTCCATCTAGTGGCCATAAGGCGGTATTTTTCTAAGCTGAGGTATATCAGGAAAAAAAATTATATTTTTATGGCCACTGGATGGAGCTAGAGATCGTAAGAAATCAATGTATTGAGCAAAATATGATCAGAATCCTTCACAGCTGGGCAAAGGCTTGTCACATTCGTCCAATGAGCATTTAAAAAAAAAATAGACATTTTTTTCTTTTTTTATCTATATATATATATATTCTTCTATCTATATTTTGCTTTTTGGACTGTTTAGGTGAAATTTGCTTGAGGGCAGCCATGATCTTCCTGCATTGCATAGATCCTATTTGATAGCCTCTATGGTCTTGGAGGACTGGAGCGACGTATGACTTTTTCCAGGCTTTTAAAAAAAAAAATTAAAGCAAAAGATTAAAAAGGAGATATTTGAGGTATTTTTGACCCGAGATCTTTCCATAAAGAGGACCTGTCATCCTTATTTCAATTTGTTTATTTTTTTTAAAGCAAAAGATCAAAAAGGAGAGATTTGGGGTCTTTTTGACACCAGATCTATCCAGAAAGAGGACCTGTCATCTCTTATTTTTATTTATTTATATATTTATTTGAAGCAAAAGATCAAAAATGAGAGATTTGGGGTCTTTTTGACCCCATACCTTTCCATAAAGAGGACCTGTCATCTCTTATTTCTATTACATGAGATCTCTCCATAAAGAGGACCTGTCATCTCTTATTTCTATTACATGAGATCTCCATAAAGAGGACCTGTCATCTCTTATTTCTATTACATGAGTTTTCTCCATAAAGAGGACCTGTCATCTCTTATTTCTATTACATGAGATCTCTCCATAAAGAGGACCTGTCATCTCTTATTTCTATTACATGAGATCTCTCCATAAAGAGGACCTGTCATCTCTTATTTCTATTACATGAGATCTCTCCATAAAGAGGACCTGTCATCTCTTATTTCTATTACATGAGATCTCTCCATAAAGAGGACCTGTCATCTCTTATTTCTATTACATGAGATCTCCATAAAGAGGACCTGTCATCTCTTATTTCTATTACATGAGATCTCTCCATAAAGAGGACCTGTCATCTCTTATTTCTATTACATGAGATCTCCATAAAGAGGACCTGTCATCTCTTATTTCTATTACATGAGATCTCCATAAAGAGGACCTGTCATCTCTTATTTCTATTACATGAGATCTCTCCATAAAGAGGACCTGTCATCTCTTATTTCTATTACATGAGATCTCCATAAAGAGGACCTGTCATCTCTTATTTCTATTACATGAGATCTCCATAAAGAGGACCTGTCATCTCTTATTTCTATTACATGAGATCTCCATAAAGAGGACCTGTCATCTCTTATTTCTATTACATGAGATCTTCATAAAGAGGACCTGTCATCTCTTATTTCTATTACATGAGATCTCTTCATAAAGAGGACCTGTCATCTCTTATTTCTATTACATGAGATCTCCATAAAGAGGACCTGTCATCTCTTATTTCTATTACATGAGATGTCTCCATAAAGAGGACCTGTCATCTCTTATTTCTATTACATGAGATCTCCATAAAGAGGACCTGTCATCTCTTATTTCTATTACATGAGATCTCTCCATAAAGAGGACCTGTCATCTCTTATTTCTATTACATGAGATCTCCATAAAGAGGACCTGTCATCTCTTATTTCTATTACATGAGATCTCCATAAAGAGGACCTGTCATCTCTTATTTCTATTACATGAGATCTCCATAAAGAGGACCTGTCATCTCTTATTTCTGTTATATGAGATCTCCATAAAGAGGACCTGTCATCTCTTATTTCTATTACATGAGATCTCCATAAAGAGGACCTGTCATCTCTTATTTCTATTACATGAGATCTCCATAAAGAGGACCTGTCATCTCTTATTTCTATTACATGAGATCTCCATAAAGAGGACCTGTCATCTCTTATTTCTATTACATGAGATCTCCATAAAGAGGTCCTGTCATCTCTTATTTCTATTACATGAGATCTCTCCATAAAGAGGACCTGTCATCTCTTATTTCTATTACATGAGATCTCCATAAAGAGGACCTGTCATCTCTTATTTCTATTACATGAGATCCCCATAAAGAGGACCCGTCATCTCTTATTTCTATTACATGAGATCTCCATAAAGAGGACCTGTCATCTCTTATTTCTATTACATGAGATCTCCATAAAGAGGACCTGTCATCTCTTATTTCTATTACATGAGATCTCCATAAAGAGGACCTGTCATCTCTTATTTCTATTACATGAGATCTCCAGAAAGAGGACCTGTCATCTCTTATTTCTATTACATGAGATCTCTCCATAAAGAGGACCTGTCATCTCTTATTTCTATTACATGAGATCTCTCCATAAAGAGGACCTGTCATCTCTTATTTCTATTACATGAGATCTCCATAAAGAGGACCTGTCATCTCTTATTTCTATTACATGAGATCTCTCCATAAAGAGGACCTGTCATCTCTTATTTCTATTACATGAGATCTCTCCATAAAGAGGACCTGTCATCTCTTATTTCTATTACATGAGATCTCTCCATAAAGAGGACCTGTCATCTCTTATTTCTATTACATGAGATTCCTCCTCAATGATCATGCTGATAGCTTGTAAGAACTTTTTTGGTTCTGAGCACCGCCACCGGTGGCTAAGGCCCAATTTTTTAGTCCCTGTTTAACAGGGGCGTGTAATTACAATTTTTGATGCAATACTTTGCAGCAGGGCTCGTTCCTGCGTTCCAACTAGAGTGTTTGTGAGGGGTTGCAGTGTTGTGGCACCAGCACCAGTGCCTAAGGCCTAATTTTTCAGCCCCTGGTCAACAGGGACATGTAATTACAATTCTTGATCTAATATTTCACAGCAGGGCCCTGTGAGGGCTTACAGTGTTGTGGCCACAACAACACCTAAGGATCCCATTTCTGCAGAGTATATAGGGCAGGACCCTACTTTCAAACATCCAACTTACAAACGACTCCTACTTGCAAACGGAAGGAGACAACAGGAAGTGAGATGAAATCTACCCCTAGGAAGGGAAATTCTCTCCTGTAAGAGTTAATATGGGAAAAACATTTCTCCTTTCCACTGATGCTTTATCACCAATCCTTGTTTCACAGAAAACCTCACATTTTCAAAAAACATTTGTCATTGGGACAGAAAGTGAGGTGAAATGTTCTGAAGAGGAGCACAGACAGCAAAACAAATGTCACAGGGGTGATAACCCTTCCCTATGTTTTCCAAAAAGCTTAAAAAAGATATTTTGGCTGGAGCTAAACATGTTAAAAATGTACCCGTTCAAAATGACAAAGAGATTCTACTTAACAACAAACCTACAGTCCGTGTCTTGTTTGCACCGCCTGTATACTGCTGTTCAGAGTATATAGGGCCTGGTGGCCCCACACCTTTCCTTATTTTAATTTGGGTGCGTGGTTCCCCTTAATATCCATACAAGACCCAAAGGGCCTGGTAATGGACTGGGGGGTACCCATGCCGTTTGTCTCACTGATTTTCATCCATATTGCCAGGACCCGACATTACATTAAACCCGCAAGCAGTTTTAAATGACTTTTATTCCTTTAAAAATGTCATTTTGTGCAGGGACTGTTCTAAACACGGGAAACACGCGCCACTCTACAGGCATACTATAGACACACCCCAGGTACGATATTTAAAGGAATATTTCACTTTTTTTTTTTTTTTTACTTTAAGCATCATTAAAATCACTGCTCCTGAAAAAACGGCCGTTTTAAAAACTTTTTATTGCATTGATACATGTCCCCTGGGGCAGGACCCAGGTCCCCAAACCCTTTTTAGGACAATACCATGCAAATTAGCCTTTAAAATTAGCACTTTTGATTTTGAACGTTCGAGTCCCATAGATGTCAATGGGGTTGTAATGGTCGCGCAAAATTTTGGTCCGTTCGCAGGTTCTGGTGGGAACCGAACCGGGGGGTGTTCGGCTCATCCCTAGTCTCTAACTATGAAATCTATCAAGGATCCTCACCTATGGTCTACACCTATATTCTTCAGCACTGTGATCTATGTCCAATATTCTCTACCTTTGATCTCCAGCACTATACTCTCTAATTATATTCAGCACTATGATCTCTACCAATTCTCCAGTATGGTTGCCATTGACTTCAAGTGTGATCATCTCCTCCGGCAATCCTCAGCACTGCGATGTCCACTTATAACCTCCATCTATGATCTCCTACTAGGATCTTCAGATCTGTTTCTCTCTATCTTCAGATCCTCTCCTTGGCTTCAGTCTCTCCACATTGACGCACGAGTTCAAGAACTGACCAGGTTTTATAACCACCCAGAACGCCTATAAATGAGTTTCTCATTAGTCAGAGCTCATAACCCAAATCTGTAAAACACCGGAAAAGATCCAGTTTTATGGTGGACGTGTGTTGGGGATAATTATTGGTGACCACATTTGAATTGGTGAACATTTCATGGATACAATTTTGATGTGCTGGTTCCTTTTTTGGGTTCTGTCCAAAATGAGACCCCCGTTCCAGGTTTCCAAGGACAAGTAATGGAAGGGATCTTGATGGGAAAAAAAAAATTGCGTCATTTGAAAAAAAACACACAATTTATTTTTTGTTTCTCATTGAGGACAATAGTCACATTTTTTACCACTCGTTTGTCATACCGATGAGATTCTTCTGATGATCACTGAGGAGGAATGTTGTTTTTTTTTTAACACTGACTATATCTACCTTTAATTAACTCGTTGGTCGGGTTTTATGATTGATGTGGTGGCGCCACGAAAAAAAAAAATTAATTTGTGATTCTTTTTTGAACAAGTAATGCTTCATAAGTACGGTCTGAGAGAGAAGAGCGATGGTGGATCTCAGATCATTGGCCCCTCCATGATGAGTGATCAATGCCAAGGCATGTTTCATAGATAAGGGTTTTGGTGAGGAGAGCTGAGGTAACGGTGAGTGGACATTTCGGGCCAATAAGAATTTTCAATAAAATATCCAAATTTGCTGTTGCCAAAACTTTGTTGAAGCAGAAACTCTTACGTGCCTATTTATAAAAAAAAAAAAAAAAAATCATTGGACGATTCTATGATCCTCAGCTCCATCTAGTGGCCATAAGGCGGTATTTTTCTAAGCTGAGGTATATCAGGAAAAAAAATTATATTTTTATGGCCACTGGATGGAGCTAGAGATCGTAAGAAATCAATGTATTGAGCAAAATATAATCAGAATTCTTCACAGCTGGGCAAAGGCTTGTCACATTCGTCCAATGAGCATTTAAAAAAAAAAAATAGACATTTTTTTCTTTTTTTATCAATATATATATTCTTCTATCTATATTTTGCTTTTTGGACTGTTTAGGTGAAATTTGCTTGAGGGCAGCCATGGTCTTCCTGCATTGCATAGATCCTCTTTGATAGCCTCTATGGTATTGGAGGACTGGAGCGACGTATGACTTTTTCCAGGCTTTTAAAAAAAAAAATTAAAGCAAAAGATCAAAAAGGAGATATTTGAGGTATTTTTGACCCCAGATCTTTCCATAAAGAGGACCTGTCATCCTTATTTCAATTTGTTTATTTTTTTTAAAGCAAAAGATCAAAAAGGAGAGATTTGGGGTCTTTTTGACACCAGATCTATCCAGAAAGAGGACCTGTCATCCTTATTTTTATTTATTTATATATTTATTTGAAGCAAAAGATCAAAAATGAGAGATTTGGGGTCTTTTTGACCCCATACCTTTCCATAAAGAGGACCTGTCATCTCTTATTTCTATTACATGAGATCTCCATAAAGAGGACCTGTCATCTCTTATTTCTATTACATGAGATCTCCATAAAGAGGACCTGTCATCTCTTATTTCTATTACATGATCTCTCCATAAAGAGGACCTGTCATCTCTTATTTATATTACATGAGATCTCCATAAAGAGGACCTGTCATCTCTTATTTCTATTACATGAGATCTCTCCATAAAGTGGACCTGTCATCTCTTATTTATATTACATGAGATCTCCATAAAGAGGACCTGTCATCTCTTATTTCTATTACATGAGATCTCTCTATAAAGAGGACCTGTCATCCCTTATTTCTATTACATGAGATCTCCATAAAGAGGACCTGTCATCTCTTATTTCTATTACATGAGCTCTCCATAAAGAGGACCTGTCATCTCTTATTTCAATTTTTTTAAAGCAAAAGATCAAAAAGGAGAGATTTGGGGTCTTTTTTGACCGATTCAGTCAATCCAGCGCAGTCTCCACAACATACAAGATTAGCTAGTATGTGAGATCATCAGGAAAGATTAGACATAGGATGGTAGATGGCATCCAGATCAACATAAGCCATAACGACGCCACCTGAAGTGCAGCAGCAAACAGTAATAAGATCCGATCTACCAAACTGCAGGAACTATACTGCCAGCCCGCACTAATGGCGGCTATGTTAGGCCCAAACTGACTGGGTAGGCACTGTTTTTGTTTAAATAACAAAAACATGAAGGGGATGAAGATAATGTGCTAGGAAAGTAATAGTAGGGGCAGTCCTTAAAGTTGGTCTGCAGGCGTTCAAGGTGCTATGCAAGCATGCAGGCCAAAAGATGCCATGAGGTGCTTGAGCTGGTGTGCTTGGGGGACAGGAGCCACACTGGAGCAGAGGTTCTGTCAGCTCTGCAGGGGCAGGTTCAGAGGTGGTTGACGCCACGCCAAATTAAGCCAGGAATGATGGTTTGCGACAATGGCACCAACCTCCTCTCTGCCCTCCGACAGGGACAAATGACCCATGTGCCCTGTTTGGCTCACGTCCTTAACTTGGTGGTGCAGAGGTTCTTGGGCAGGTACCCGGGCTTACAGGATGTCCTGAGGCAGGCCAGGAAAGTCTGTGTGCATTTCCGCCGGTCATATAATGCCAGTGCTCGGCTGGCAGACCTCCAAAAGGAGTTTAACCTGCCCAAAAACCGCCTAATCTGTGACATGTCCACCAGGTGGAACTCAACGTTGGCCATGCTGCAGCGGCTGCACACACAGCAGAGGGCCTTCAATGAGTACCCGTGCGACTATGGCACCAGGACAGGGTCAGGGGAGCTTGTTTTTTTTAACCCCACGCCAGTGGGCCATGATCAGGGATGCATGCACTGTCCTGTCACTATTTGAGGAGGCCACGAGGATGGTGAGCAGTGACAGTGCATGCATCAGTGACACTGTCCCCCTTGTCCACCTGTTGGAGCACACGCTGCGTGGAATAATGGACAGGGCACTTGAGGCAGAACAGAGGGAGGAAGAGGAGGACTTCCTTACCTCTCAAGGCCCCCTTTATCCAGACAGTGTTCCTGCGTGCCCGCCGATCACACAGGAAGAGGAGGAGGAGGAGGAAGATTGTGTCAGTATGGAGGTGGAGCCTGGCACTCAGCATCAACAGCAGTCTTTAAGGGATCATTTACAGTCCGAAGAAACCCATGGACTTGTACATGGCTGGGAGGAGGTGGCTGCAGATCATGTTGTCCTTAGTGACCCAGAGGACTCCGGACCGAATGCCTCAGCAAACCTACGCTGCATGGCCTCCCTGATCCTGCAAAGCCTGCGTAAGGATCCTCGTATTCGTGGTATCAAGGAGAAGGACCAATACTGGCTGGCAACCCTCCTTGATCCATGTTACAAGGGTAATGTTGCGGGCCTTATCTTGCCGTCGCAGAGGGAGCAGAGGATGAAACATCTTCGGGAAGCCTTGCAGAAAGGTTTGTGCAACGCGTTTCCAGAGCCTGGGAGGTTCCCGGACAACTGGTCCTCCCGGATAACGTGTTGCTGAGGCTTCGGTCAGTCAAAGAAGGAGCAGTGGAGAAGGTGGCCGTCTGACCGATGCGTTCAGACAATTTTTTAGTCTGCAGCCCCAAGGTATGATCGGTTCCAGCAATCATCGCCAGCGTCTGATTCACATGGTGCAGGAATACCTAGGGGCAAGATCTGACTTGGACACCTTTCCCACCGAAAATCCTCTGGGTTACTGGGTCTTGAGGATGGCTCACTGGCCAGAGCTTGCAAAGTATGCAACTGAGCTACTGGCCTGTCCTGCATCCAGCGTTCTTTTGGAACGCACATTCAGTGCTGCTGGAGGCTTTGTAACTGATCACAGGATGCGCCTGTCCACCGAATTGGTCGATCGACTGACCTTCATAAAAATGAATCAGTCTTGGATCACCACCAGATACCAAGCACCTGATGCTGATGTAACTGAATAATTTTGTTTTTAATGTGAGATCCCTTCAAGACTGCCTATGCTGATGCTGAGTGACTATCCTGTTATGCTGAGTGACAATCCTCTTCAATGATCACGCTGATAGCTTGTAAGAACATTTTTGGTTCTGGGCGCCGCCACCGGTGGCTAAGGCCCAATTTTTCTGCCCCTGTTTAACAGGGGCGTGTAATTACAATTTTTGATGCAATACTTTGCAGCAGGGCTCGTTCCTGCGTTCCAACTAGAGTGTCTGTGAGGGGTTTCAGTGTTGTGGCACCAGCACCAGTGCCTAAGGCCCAATTTTTCAGCACCTGTTCAACAGGGGCGTGTAATTACAATTCTTGATCTAATATTTCACAGCAGGGCCCTGTGAGGGCTTACAGTGTTGTGGCCACAACAACACCTAAGGATCCAATTTCTGCTGAGTATATAGGGCAGGACCCTACTTTCAAACATCTAACTTACAAACGACTTCTACTTGCAAACGGAAGGAGACAACAGGAAGTGAGATGAAATCTACCCCTAGGAAGGGAAATTCTCTCCTGTAAGAGTTAATATAGGAAAAACATTTCTCCTCTCCACTGATGCTTTATCACCAATCCTTGTTTCACAAAAAACCTCACATTTTCAAAAAACATTTGTCATTGGGACAGAAAGTGAGGTGAAATCTTCTGAAGAGGAGCACAGACAGCAAAACAAATGTCACAGGGGTGATAACCCTTCCTTATGTTTTCCAAAAAGCTTAAAATAGATTTTTTGGCTGGAGCTAAACACGTTAAAAATGTACCCGTTCAAAATTACAAACAGATTCTACTTAACAACAAACCTACAGTCCCTGTCTTGTTTGCACCGCCTGTATACTGCTGTTCAGAGTATATAGGGCCTGGTGGCCCCACACCTTTGCTTATTTTAATTTGGGTGCGGGGTTCCCCTTAATAACCATACAAGACCCAAAGGGCCTGGTAATGGACTGGGGGGTACCCATGCCGTTTGTCTCACTGATTTTCATCCATATTGCCAGGACCCGACATTACATTAAAGCCGCAAGCAGTTTTAAATGACTTTTATTCCTTTAAAAATGTCATTTTGTGCAGGGACTGTTCTAAACACGGGAAACACGCGCCACTCTACAGGCATACTATAGACACACCCCAGGTACGATATTTAAAGGAATATTTCACTTTTTTTTTTTTTTTACTTTAAGCATCATTAAAATCACTGCTCCCGAAAAACGGCCGTTTTTAAAACTTTTTATTGCATTGATACATGTCCCCTGGGGCAGGACCCGGGTCCCCAAACCCTTTTTAGGACAATACCATGCAAATTAGCCTTTAAAATTAGCACTTTTGATTTTGAACGTTCGAGTCCCATAGACGTCAATGGGGTTGTAATGGTCGCGCAAAATTTCGGTCCGTTCGCAGGTTCTGGTGCGAACCGAACCGGGGGGTGTTCGGCTCATCCCTAGTCTCTAACTATGAAATCTATCAAGGATCCTCACCTATGGTCTACACCTATATTCTTCAGCACTGTGATTTATGTCCAATATTCTCTACCTTTGATCTCCAGCACTATACTCTCTAATTATGATATTCAGCACTATGATCTCTACCAATTCTCCAGTATGGTTGCCATTGACTTCAAGTGTGATCATCTCCTCCGGCAATCCTCAGCACTGCGATGTCCACTTATAACCTCCATCTATGATCTCCTACTAGGATCTTCAGATCTGTATCTCTCTATCTTCAGATCCTCTCCTTGGCTTCGGTCTCTCCACATTGACGCACGAGTTCAAGAACTGACCAGGTTTTATAACCACTCAGAACGCCTATAAATGAGTTTCTCATTAGTCAGAGCTCATAACCCAAACCTGTAAAACACCGGAAAAGATCCAGTTTTATGGTGGACGTGTGTTGGGGATAATTATTGGTGACCACATTTGAATTGGTGAACATTTCATGGATACAATTTTGATGTGCTGGTTCCTTTTTTGGGTTCTGTCCAAAATGAGACCCCTGTTCCAAGTTTCCAAGGACAAGTAATGGAAGGGATCTTGATGGGAAAAAAAAAATTGCGTCATTTGAAAAAAAACACACAATTTATTTTTTGTTTCTCATTGAGGACAATAGTCACATTTTTTACCACTCGTTTGTCATACCGATGAGATTCTTCTGATGATCACTGAGGAGGAATGTTGTTTTTTTTTTAACACTGACTATATCTACCTTTAATTAACTTGTTGGTCGGGTTTTATGATTGATGTGGTGGCGCCACGAAAAAAAAATTAATTTGTGATTCTTTTTTGAACAAGTAATGTTTCATAAGTACGGTCTGAGAGAGAAGAGCGATGGTGGATCTCAGATCATTGGCCCCTCCATGATAAGTGATCAATGCCAAGGCATGTTTCATAGATAAGGGTTTTGGTGAGGAGAGCTGAGGTAACGGTGAGTCGACATTTCGGGCCAATAAGAATTTTCAATAAAATATCCAAATTTGCTGTTGTCAAAACTTTGTTGAAGCAGAAACTCTTACGTGCCTATTTATATATAAAAAAAATCATTGGACGATTCTATGATCCTCAACTCCATCTAGTGGCCATAAGGCGGTATTTTTCTAAGCTGAGGTATATCAGGAAAAAAAATTATATTTTTATGGCCACTGGATGGAGCTAGAGATCGTAAGAAATCAATGTATTGAGCAAAATATAATCAGAATCCTTCACAGCTGGGCAAAGGCTTGTCACATTCGTCCAATGAGCATTTAAAAAAAAAATAGACATTTTTTTCTTTTTTTATCTATATATATATATATATATATATATTCTTCTATCTATATTTTGCTTTTTGGACTGTTTAGGTGAAATTTGCTTGAGGGCAGCCATGATCTTCCTGCATTGCATAGATCCTCTTTGATAGCCTCTATGGTCTTGGAGGACTGGAGTGACGTATGACTTTTTCCAGGCTTTTTAAAAAAAAAAATTAAAGCAAAAGATCAAAAAGGAGATATTTGAGGTATTTTTGACCCCAGATCTTTCCATAAAGAGGACCTGTCATGCTTATTTCAATTTGTTTATTTTTTTTAAAGCAAAAGATCAAAAAGGAGAGATTTGGGGTCTTTTTGACTCCATACCTTTCCATAAAGAGGACCTGTCATCTCTTATTTCTATTACATGATCTCTCCATAAAGAGGACCTGTCATCTCGTATTTCTATTACATGAGATCTCTCCATAAAGAGGACCTGTCATCCCTTATTTATATTGCATGAGATCTCCATAAAGAGGACCTGTCATCTCTTATTTCTATTACATGAGATCTCCATAAAGAGGACCTGTCATCTCTTATTTCTATTACATGATCTCTCCATAAAGAGGACCTGTCATCCCTTATTTCTATTACATGAGATCTCCATAAAGAGGACCTGTCATCTCTTATTTCTATTACATGAGATCTCCATAAAGAGGACCTGTCATCTCTTATTTCTATTACATGAGATCTCCATAAAGAGGACCTGTCATCTCGTATTTCTATTACATGAGATCTCTCCATAAAGAGGACCTGTCATCCCTTATTTATATTGCATGAGATCTCCATAAAGTGGACCTGTCATCTCTTATTTCTATTACATGAGATCTCTCCATAAAAAGGACCTGTCGTCTCTTATTTCTATTACATGAGATCTCCATAAAGAGGACCTGTCATCTCGTATTTCTATTACATGAGATCTCTCCATAAAGAGGACCTGTCATCTCTTATTTCTATTACATGATCTCCATAAAGAGGACCTGTCATCTCTTATTTCTATTACATGAGATCTCCATAAAGAGGACCTGTCATCTCTTATTTCTATTACATGAGATCTCCATAAAGAGGACCTGTCATCTCTTATTTCTATTACATGAGATCTCCATAAAGAGGACCTGTCATCCCTTATTTATATTGCATGAGATGTCTCCATAAAGAGGACCTGTCATCCTTATTTCTATTTATTTATTTTAAAGCAAAAGATCACAAAGGAGAGATTTGGGGTCTTTTTGACCCCAGAGCTCTCCATAAAGAGAACCTGTCATCCTTATTTCTAGTTATTTATTTATTCCTACTGGAGGGAGTCCTTCCAAACCACCCACCCACCCAGGATCAGCGACCGTTTCAGTCAATCCAGCGCAGTCTCCACAACATACAAGATTAACTAGCACGTGAGATCATCAGGAAAGATTAGACATAGGATGGTAGATGGCATCCAGATCAACATAAACCATAACGACACCACCTGATGTGCAGCAGCAAACAGTAATAAGATCCGATCTACCAAAGTGCAGGAACCTTACTGCCAGCCCGCACTAATGGTGGCTATGTTAGGCCTAAACTGATTGGGTAGGCACTGTTTTTGTTTAAATAACAAAAACGTGAAGGGGACGAAGAGAATGTGCTAGGAAAGTAATAGGAGGGGCAGTTCTTAAAGTCGGTCCTCTGCCGGCTATCATAGGGGCCTTATACTAGGCCTAAACTGACTGGGTAGGCACTGACCTCATTTAAATAACAAAAAGGAGGAAGGGAATGTGCTACAAAATTAATAGTCCTTAAAGTTAGACTTCTGCCAGCTATTGTTGGGGTCCTTCAAGAAGCGTTGGAGCCCTTGATTATAGTCTTTTTATCCGGCATGCAGTAAAGTATTGGGAGGTGCCATACAGTGTTAACAAGAGGTGCCTTGGATTCAGTCCAGAGGTGATGACAGTGCAGTAGAAGGGTGGAAAAAGGGGTAATAAGGAGTTGGAAGTCTTGAGGTGTAGGTTTGGTGAAGTGCAGTCTGAATTTGGTAAACATGCAGTATAAGTTTGGTGGAAGTGCTGTATAGGTTTGTGGCACAAAATGTCCTGCTCTTAGTGGCTCAGTGTCTGCTAGCAGTGTAAAGACGGACCATCGACTCCTAGCAGGTGGCAACAGTTATCTGAATTGAAGGTTGAGATGCATGCTCCAGTGCTAAAACAGCAGGGTTGATCAAGCTATTGAACCTCCAGAGTCTCCCCTCCCTACCTTGAGTTTGAGTGCTGGCTGGCTTGGCCTTTCGGCTGACAGATGAATGCCTCTCAGTTTCGTCTTCATGGATTCCTGTGGTGCCAAGAGCTGGCTTTCCCGGGCAATTCAATAAAAACCCACTCCTGGCTCCTCCTGCTGCCCAGAGTCCATTGGAACCTGTAGCTCGGAAAGTCAGCTGTTCCATTACATGGCTGCCATCTTGGACTACACATCCTAGGATTCCGGGAGCTCTCCATGAATGTCTATGGGCTCCTTGAACTATAGTGCTCCCTCTTTTGGCCAGAGGAGAACAGGGAAGCACAACATCAGCACCTTAATATAGAGAGAGAAATAAATAAAGAGCAATGTCTCCATCTCTATTTTATTGTAGTCCACCACTTGGCCATAGAAGGGACCTAAATTAAGAATATAAATGGAAGAACTTTGGCACTTCCATAAGGTTGTATGAAACCTCAAGAACTTGAAGGGATGTAAGAGCTGGAAAAGGGGAAAGAAGTTTGGCAAAATGTAGTGTTATGGAGCAAATTCATTCTGATTCAAGTAAGTTATCTAAAAAGCAGCTAGTGTGGACAATCCTTTATTACAGCAGATCCTTGGGTACTCAGAATGTGGCCTTCAGGCCAATAGGATGGGAGTGACCCCAAAATGGCAGAACAGTTTCCTAAAAAATAAGGTATGTGTGCAACCCGCTCAAGTCCTGTGTCACGAATTGGTAAGACCAGACCGTGTGGACTGCCCAGAGCAGTGGTTCTCAACCTCTCTAGTGCCGTGACCCCTTGATAAAATTTCCCAAGTTGTGGGGACCCCTAATAGTAAAATAATTTTCGCAGCGTGGGTTGTCAGCACCCAAGGCAAGACAAGTAATCTGCGCCCCTAACACATGGACATTTAGCGCTTCCTGACTCCCTTCCACTCCTTCCAGTATTAAAAACCCTTATGGTACATTTTAGGATGTACGACTCTTTCTGTTCTCCATTCTTTCCCTTTTATCTCTCTATACTAGTTTATTGTTTTTTTTTTCCCCCCACCCCTCTCTCTAGCTGTCTTCCTTGTTCTTTTTCTCCCTTTTTCTTTGTTCCTCCCCCTCTTTTCCCCTCCCTTCCATGTATTCTCTATTTTTATTCCTTCTCTTACTCCTTGGTGGGGGGGAATGGGATGAGTAGCAGTGCTGGCGGGGAGTTGGGATGAGTGCCAATGCTCAGGGGGTTCTGATGAGCCAACTTAGATGCTCTTGATCAAGGTCATCTGATCTGAGAACTATAGTGAGGACTTTTAATGGCAACTATAACCACAGGTAGTGTTACTTACTGTGTCTCCAGCTTCACTGTGCACTTTGGGGCGTCTCGTAGCAGTGACACCTATGCCAAAATCAGGAGATAGAGTCTCCTCCAGCCCCTTCCACTTCACATTCCTCACCAGTCAGCTGACCTCCAGTCTCTGCCCCCCAGCCATGACGTGAACTGAATGGGCGGCTGTGAAGAGGCTGAGTGGGCGGCCACGGGCTCCAGAAACAGCCCTGCTGGGTGGCCGCGAAAAGGCTGGGAGAGCGGTGCGAGCTTCAGGAACAGTTCAGGATTCGGTGACCCCTGGCAAATCATCATTTGACCCCCAAGGGGGTCCCGACCCCCAGGTTGAGAACCACTGGCCCAGAGAGAACCAAAATGCATGTAAGTGAATATAAACGTTTATTAAGATTAGTGATATATAAATACACAAACACCTCCAATACCAAACAGAGTGACAATAAGCCAAACAGTGACCCACAAATAACTATACACGTGGGGAATACCGTAATCAAGAACGTAAGCCAGGCCAGGGTCATACACAGAGGATGAGCAGATAAACAAGGGCAGTTCCAGAATCACAAACGTAAGCCAAGCCAGGGTCATACACAGGGAATCAGCAGATGGGGAAAGGTGAATGGGAAACAAGGCAAGGATGAAAGGGAACTGGAACACAGTAGGGACAGGATCAGGACAGGCTCGGGATGGGGATCAGATACAGGCTTGGGATCGGGTACAGGTTCAGGTCACAGGTTAGCAGGGCGCAAGGACAATACCAAGGCGATGAGAGCAATCATCAGCCAGGTATTTATATGAATGCCTGTAATTAGCCTCAAGTGAAACCTGAACGCAGGAGGTGCTGTCTGATCCACATCGCCGGAAACACTGGTGGACACTGGTATTACAGCCAAAGGATCCAACAGTGCCACCAACAGGTGAATCCCTCCACTACAGATCCTGAGTGTTGTAAGACACCCGCTGGTGGACACTGGTACTGCAATCCAAGAGACCGATGGACGCTCCAACTAGTTGTAATTGTCCATAGTCTATGGCATCAAGCAGAACAACGGATGGGGGTACATCAGGCTTGGCATCAGGCACTTCAGGCTGGGCATCAGGCACTTCAGACAGGACAACAGGAACATCAAACTCTGCAACAGGTACATCAAACTGGGCCACGGGCACATCAGGACAGACAGCGGGCACATCAGGGCAGAACGTGGGCTCCGGGTCATCGAGCTGGGCAGCAGGCTCCAGGTCATCGAGCTGGACAGCAGGTTCCGGGTCATCAAGCTGGGCAGCAGACACTGGGACATCAGGCTGAGCAGCGAGCACCATAACGGAAGGCTGGGTAACAGGCACCGGCTTAGCAAGCTGAGTAATGGGTCCCAGCCCAGTGGACTGGGTAACGGGCCCCAGAGCAGTGAGCCGGACGCCGGGCACTGGCCCAGAAAGCCGGATGACGGGCACTGGAATGACAGGCTGAGACATGGGCACTGAAACTTCAGGCTGAGGCTGGGACACTGGGACTTCAGGCTGGGACACCGGGACAGGCTGGGATACAGGCTCTGGAACTTCAAGCAGGGACACAGACACATCAGACTGGAACATGGGCAAAGGATCATCAAGTTGGAACAAGGGCGCAGGGACATCAGGCTGGAAGATGGGTGCCCGGATGTCAGACTGGACAGCTGAGCGTTGGCATAACAGGCTGAACAGCTGACACTGGCACAACAGGCTGAACAGCAGGTGCATCAGACTGGACAGCAGTCACTGGAACGTCAGACTGGAACATGGACACCGGGACGTCAGACTGGAACATGGGCACCGGGATGTCAGACTGAACAGTAGGCACCGGGGCGTCAGACTGGACAGCAGGCACCGGGGCATCAGACTGGACAGCAGGCACCGGGGCGTCAGACTGGACAGCAGGCACCGGGGCGTCAGACTGGACAGCAGGTACATCAGACTGGACTGTAGTCACTAGAACGTCAGACTGGACAGCAGGCACCGGTGCGTCAGACTGGACAGCAGGCACCGGGGCGTCTGACTGGACAGCAGGTACATCAGACTGGACTGCAGTCACTGGAACGTCAGACTGGACAGCAGGCACCGGGGCGTCAGACTGGACAGCAGGCACCGGGGCGTCAGACTGGACAGCAGGCACCGGGGCGTCAGACTGGACAGCAGGTACATCAGACTGGACTGCAGTCACTGGAACGTCAGACTGGACAGCAGGCACCGGGGCATCAGACTGGACAGCAGGCACCGGGGCGTCAGACTGGACAGCAGGCACCGGGGCGTCAGACTGGACAGCAGGCACCGGGGCATCAGACTGGACAGCAGGTACATCAGACTGGACTGTAGTCACTGGAACGTCAGACTGGACAGCAGGCACCGGGGCGTCAGACTGGACAGCAGGCACCGGGGCATCTGACTGGACAGCAGGTACATCAGACTGGACTGCAGTCACTGGAACGTCAGACTGGACAGCAGGCACCGGGGCGTCAGACTGGGCAGCAGGCACCGGGGCGTCTGACTGGACAGCAGGTACATCAGACTGGACCACAGTCACTGGAACGTCAGACTGGAACATGGACACCGGAACATCAGGCTGAGACACGAGAACTTCAGGCTGGAACACTGGCACTGGAACTTTGGGCAGGAACATGGACACAGGAACATCAGACTGAAACACTGGCAGTGGAACTTCAGGCTGGAACATGGGCACAGGGACGTCGGACTGAGTAGCAGGCACTGGGACATCGGACTGAGTAGCAGGCACTGGGACGTCAGACTGGGTAGCAAGCACTGGGACGTCGCACTGGGTAGCAGGCACTGGGACGTCGGGCTGGGTAGAAGGCACTGGGACGTCAGACTGGGTAGCAGGCACTGGGATGTCGGGCAGGGTAGCAGGCACTGGGACATCAGACTGGGTAGCCGGCACTGGGACGTCGCACTGGGTAGCAGGCACTGGATCATCGGACTGGGTAGCAGGCACTGGAACATCGCACTGGGTAGCAGGCACTGGGACGTCAGACTGGGTAGAAGGCACTGGGATGTCGGGCAGGGTAGCAGGCACTGGGACGTCAGACTGGGTAGCAGGCACTGGGACGTCGCACTGGGTAGCAGGCACTGGGACGTCAGACTGGGTAGCAGGCACTGGGACGTCGCACTGGGTAGCAGGCACAGGGACGTCGCACTGGGTAGCAGGCACAGGGACGTCAGACTGGGTAGCAGGCACTGGGATGTCGGGCAGGGTAGCAGGCAATAGGACGTCAGACTGGGTAGCAGGCACTGGGACGTCGCACTTGGTAGCAGGCACTGGGACGTCAGACTGGGTAGCAGGCACTGGGACGTCGGACTGGGTAGCAGGCACTGGGTCATCGGACTGGGTAGCAGGCACTGGGACGTCAGACTGGGTAACAGGCACTGGGACGTCAGACTGGGTAGCAGGCACTGGGACGTCGGACTGGGTAGCAGGCACTGGGACGTTGCACTGGGTAGCAGGCACAGGGACATCGCGCTGGGTAGAAGGCACTGGGACGTCGGGCTGGGTAGAAGGCACTGGGACGTCAGACTGGGTAGCAGGCACTGGGATGTCGGGCAGGGTAGCAGGCACTGGGACGTCAGACTGGGTAGCAGGCACTGGGACGTCGCACTGGGTAGCAGGCACTGGGACGTCAGACTGGGTAGCAGGCACTGGGACGTTGGACTGGGTAGCAGGCACTGGGTCATCGGACTGGGTAGCAGGCACTGGGACGTCAGACTGGGTAACAGGCACTGGGACGTTGGACTGGGTAGCAGGCACTGGGACATCGGACTGGGTAGCAAGCACTGGGACGTCGGACTGGGTAGCAGGCACTGGGACGTCGCACTGGGTAGCAGGCACTGGGACGTCGCACTGGGTAGCAGGCACTGGGACGTCGCACTGGGTAGCAGGCACTGGGACATTGGACTGGGTAGCAGGCACTGGGTCGTCGGACTGGGTAGCAGGCACTGGGACGTCGCACTGGGTAGCAGGCACTGGGATGTCGGATTGGGTAGCAGGCACTGGGACGTCGGACTGAGTAGCAGGCACTGGGTCATCGGACTGGGTAGCAACCACTGGGTCGTTGGACTGGGTAGCAGGCACTGGGACGTCGCACTGGGTAGCAACCACTGGGTCGTTGGACTGGGTAGCAGGCACTGGGACGTCGCACTGGGTAGCAGGCACTGGGACGTCGCACTGGGTAACAGGCACTGGGACGTCGCACTGGGTAGCAGCCACTGGGTCGTTGGACTGGGTAGCAGGCACTGGGACGTTGCACTGGGTAGCAGCCACTGGGTCGTTGGACTGGGTAGCAGGCACTGGGACGTCGGACTGGGTAGCAAGCACTGGGACGTCGGACTGGGTAGCAGGCACTGGGACGTCGCACTGGGTAGCAGGCACTGGGACGTCGCACTGGGTAGCAGGCACTGGGACATCGGACTGGGTAGCAGGCACTGGAACATCGCACTGGGTAGCAGGCACTGGGACGTCAGACTGGGTAGAAGGCACTGGGACGTCAGACTGGGTAGCAGGCACTGGGATGTCGGGCAGGGTAGCAGGCACTGGGACGTCAGACTGGGTAGCAGGCACTGGGACGTCGCACTGGGTAGCAGGCACTGGGACGTCAGACTGGGTAGCAGGCACTGGGACGTCGCACTGGGTAGCAGGCACAGGGACGTCGCACTGGGTAGCAGGCACAGGGACGTCAGACTGGGTAGCAGGCACTGGGATGTCGGGCAGGGTAGCAGGCAATAGGACGTCAGACTGGGTAGCAGGCACTGGGACGTCGCACTTGGTAGCAGGCACTGGGACATCAGACTGGGTAGCAGGC
The DNA here is from genome assembly GCF_042186555.1 of Aquarana catesbeiana. Classification (NCBI taxonomy): domain Eukaryota; kingdom Metazoa; phylum Chordata; class Amphibia; order Anura; family Ranidae; genus Aquarana; species Aquarana catesbeiana. The sequence goes on along the minus strand of NC_133336.1, from coordinate 214,909,826 downwards.
ACTGGGACGTCGGACTGGGTAGCAGGCACTGGGACGTCGCACTGGGTAGCAGGCACTGGGACATCGGACTGGGTAGCAGGCACTGGGTCGTCGCACTGGGTAGCAGGCACTGGGACGTCGCACTGGGTAGCAGGCACTGGGACATCGGACTGGGTAGCAGGCACTGGGTCGTCGCACTGGGTAGCAGGCACTGGGACGTCGCACTGGGTAGCAGGCACTGGGACGTCGCACTGGGTAGCAGGCACTGGGACGTCGGATTGGGTAGCAGGCACTGGGACGTCGGATTGGGTAGCAGGCACTGGGACGTCGGACTGGGTAGTAGGCAGAGATTTGGCAGGATCAAGTGGGTCATCAGGTTCAGCTGGCATGAAGGCAGACTGGAGAAGGTTGGTCGGTGTGGAGGCAGGTTGGGTTACTGGCAGGATTGTGTGGGTTGGAAAGAACTTCCGTTTCTTTTTTGATTTAGCCACCGCAGTTTTGTAGGTAACTGCAGGGCTGTAAGGAAAGGATGGAACTGGGTAAAAACAAGGGCTGGAATACGGTAGAGACAAGGGGAACAATGGCTGAAGGAGGTTTTTGTGGAAGGGAAGAGGCAGGTGGATTGAAGGCAGGGTAGGTGCAGTGGGTAGAGACTAGGTATTGGTACTGGGTGGGAAGCAGCGTATACTGGGCTGTAGCTGAGGTTGCCATGGGCGACGGGGAGATAGACTCTCGGGGAATCAGGTTTCTAATGGCAGGGTTGGATTGTTGTGGCTTGGCTAAAGGCAAAAGATCTGACCATGCCTGTAGCACAGGTTGAACAGAAGTTGGATCACATATACAGCCTGTCTAACCAGGGATTCTACTGAAGAAATGCAGACAACACCTGGACAAGAGCAATAATGTTCAGTGAAAAAAGGCGGACCAGGCATTCACCATTGAAGGGAGGAGAGAAGTCATCACTTCCTTCGGGAATACAGGACAGGGCCGGCTTGGCACATAGCTGGATTAAAGGCTGAATATCTTCAAATAATGTATAGCCCTGATCCACCAGGGAATGAGCTGATCGGATCGTTTCCAGCAGTTGGTCACCGGTCTGACCTTTTTAAAGCCTGGCGGCAATATTCACCATCCTCCGCCGCCAGCAGAGATAATAATAAACAGTCTCATTAAAAGTCCATCTTAAACAAGCCATCCGATCCAGGTTGACGCCCGAAGGCAGGAGGTGCTGTCTGCTCCACAGCGCCGGGAAGCACCTCACAGGTGGACACCGGTATTACAGCCAAAGGATCCAACAGTGCCACCAACAGGTGAATCCCTTCACCACAGATCCTGAGTGTTGGAAGACACCTGCTGGTGGACACTGGTACTGCGATCCAAGAGACCGACAGCGACACCAACGGGCAAACCCTATTCCTGACATCCTGTGAGGAGTTAAGCGGGAGGAAGTATCCTGGGCCAGCCTGGCAAATGTCCTGTGTGTGTTGACTTTCTATTTGTTTTAAAGGGGCCCTGTAGAATCTTGGCTCAGTAGTACCCCCAACTCAGCAGATCCCTAGCTCATTAGCATCCCTGTTCAGCAGATCCCCAGCTTATTAATACCCTCCTTCAGGTGATCCTCAGCTTATTAGTACCCTCGTTCACCAGATACCCTGCTCGGTAGTATCCTCAGCTCTTCTGATTCTCCACTCAGTAGAAACCCCCAGCTCTGCTGATCTCCCACTCAGTAGAAACCCCCAGCTCTGCTGATTTCCCCCCTCAATAGTAACACCCAGCTTTGCTGATCCCCCACTTAGTAGTACCCCCCAGCAATGCTGATCCCCCACTTAGTAGTAACCCCCAGCTTAGCTGATCCCCCACTCAGTAGAAACCCTCCAGTTTTGCTGATTCCCCACTCAATAGTAACCCCCAGCTCTGCTGATCAACCCCCACCCCCCCCAGTAGTAGTAACCCCCAGAAATGCTGATTTCCCCCTCAGTAGTAACCTCTAGCAATGCCGATCACCCACTCATTAGTAACTCTCAGCAATGCTGACCCCACCCAGTAGTAACCCACCCAATGCTGATACCCCCCCTCAGTAGTAACCCCCAGCAATGCTGATTCCCCCCCTCAGTAGTAACCCCCCGCTTCGCTGATCCCCCACTCAGTAGTAACCCCCAGCAATGCTGATTCCCTCCCTCAGTAGTAACCCCCCAACAATGCTGATCCCCCACTCAGTAGTAACCCCCAGCAATGCTAATCCCTTGCTCAGTAGTAACCCCCAGCTTTCTTGATCCCCCACTCAGTAGTAACCCCCAGCTTTGCTGATCCCCCACTCAGTAGTAACCCCCAGCTTTGCTGATCCCTTACTCAGTAGTAACCCCCAGCAATGCTGATTCCCCCACTCAGTAGTAACCCCCAGCAATGCTCATCCCCCATTCAGTAGAAACCCCAGCAATGCTGCTCCCCCCCACCCCAGTAGTAACCCCCAGCAATGCTGATTTCCCCCCTCAATAGTAACACCCAGCTTTGCTGATCCCCCCTCAGTAGTAACCCCCAGCAATGCTGATCCCCCACTTAGTAGTAACCCCCAACTCTGCTGATTCCCCTGATCTCCCATTCAGTAGTAACCCCCAGCAATGCTGATTCCCCCTCAGTAGTAACCCCCAGCTTTGCTGATCCCCCACTCAGTAGAAACCCCCCAGTTTTGCTGATCCCCTACTCAATAGTAACCCCCAGCTCTTCTGATCCCCCACTCAGTAGTAACTTCCAGCAATGCTGATCCCCCCCAGTAGTAGTAACCCCCAGCAATGCTGATTTCCCCCTCAGTAGTAACCTCTAGCAATGCCGATCACCCACTCAGTAGTAACTCTCAGCAATGCTGACCCCACCCAGTAGTAACCCACCCAATGCTGATACCCCCCTCAGTAGTAACCCCCAGCAATGCTGATTCCCCCCTCAGTAGTAACCCCCAGCTTTGCTGATCCCCCCCTCAGTAGTAACTCCCAGCAATGCTGATTTCCCCCTCAGTAGTAACCTCTAGCAATGCCGATCACCCACTCAGTAGTAACCCCCCAGCTTTGCTGATCCCCCACTCAGTAGTAACTCCCAGCAATGCTGATTTCCCCCTCAGTAGTAACCTCTAGCAATGCCGATCACCCAGTCAGTAGTAACTCTCAGCAATGCTGACCCCACCCAGTAGTAACCCACCCAATGCTGATACCCCCCTCAGTAGTAACCCCCAGCAATGCTGATCCCCCCCCCTCAGTAGTAACCCCAAGCTTTGCTGATCCCCCACTCAGTAGTAACCCCCAGCTTTGCTGATCCCCCACTCAGTAGTAACCCCCAGCAATGCTGATTCCCTCCCTCAGTAGTAACCCCCAGCAATGCTGATTCCCTCCCTCAGTAGTAACCCCCAGCAATGCTGATCCCCCACTCAGTAGTAACCCCCAGCTTTGCTGATCCCCCACTCAGTAGTAACCCCCAGCAATGCTGATCCCCCACTCAGTAGTAACCCCCAGCTTTGCTGATCCCTTGCTCAGTAGTAACCCCCAGCTTTGCTGATCCCCCACTCAGTAGTAACCCCCAGCAATGGTGATCCCCCACTCAGTAGTGACCCCCAGCAATGCTGATCCCCCACTCAGTAGTAACCCCCAGCTTTGCTGATCCCCCACTCAGTAGTAACCCCCAGCTTTGCTGATCCCCCACTCAGTAGTAACCCCCAGCAATGGTGATCCCCCACTCAGTAGTAACCCCCAGCAATGCTGATCCCCCACTCAGTAGTAACCCCCAGCAATGCTGATCCCCCACTCAGTAGTAACCCCCAGAAATGCTGATCCCTCGCTCAGTAGTAACCCCCAGCTTTGTTGATCCCCACTCAGTAGTAACCCCCAGCAATGCTGATTCCCTCCCTCAGTAGTAACCCCCCAGCAATGCTGATTCCCCCACTCAGTAGTAACCCCCAGCAATGTTTATCCCCCACTCAGTAGTAACCCCCAGCAATGCTCACCCCCCACTCAGTAGTAACCCCCAGCAATGTTTATCCCCCACTCAGTAGTAACCCCCAACAATGCTGATTTCCCCCTCAGTAGTAACTCCCAGCTTTGCTGATCCCCCATTCAGTAGAAACCCCCAGCAATGCTGCTTCCCCCCCTCAGTAGTAACCCCCAGCTTTGCTGATCCCCCACTCAGTAGTAGCCCGACTCCCCCCTCAGTAGTAACCCCCAGCAATGCCAATTCCCCCCTCAGTAGTAACCCCCAGCTTTGCTGATCCCCCTCATCAGTAGTAACCCCTAGAAATGTTTATCCCCCACTCAGTAGTAACCCCCAACAATGCTGATTTCCCCCTCAGTAGTAACCCCCAGCTTTGCTGATCCCCCATTCAGTAGAAACCCCCAGCAATGCTGCTTCCCCCCTCAGTAGTAACCCTCAGCTTTGCTGATCCCTTACTTAGTAGTAACCCCCAGCAATTCTGATTCCCTCCTCTATAGTAACCCCCAACTTTGCTGATCCCTTACTCAGTAGTAACCCCCAGTGATACTGATTCCCCCACTCAGTAGTAGCCCGACTCTCCCCTGAGTAGTAACCCCCAGCAATGCCAATTCCCCCTCAGTAGTAACCCCCAGCTTTGCTGATCCCCCTCATCAGTAGTAGCCCCCAGCTTTGCTGATCCCCCTCATCAGTAGTAACCCCCAGCAATGCCAATTCCCCCTCAGTAGTAACCCCCAGCTTTGCTGATCCCCCTCATCAGTAGTAACCCCCAGCAATGCCAATTCCCCCTCAGTAGTAACCCCCAGCTTTGCTGATCCCCCTCATCAGTAGTAGCCCCCAGCAATGCTGATTCCCCCCATCAGTAGTAACCCCCAGCAATGCTGATCCCCCTCATCAGTAGTAACCCCCAGCAATGCTGATTCCCCCCCTTCAGTAGTAACCCTCAGCTCTGCTGATTCTCTGGTTTGCTAATCCTCCTATATCTCCGGTCCCCACTCATCTCCAGCTATATTGCTCCCACCCTGCGCACCATAAGTGTGACATGTGCTCCGGTCCGATCACAGAAAGGATCAGCCAATCGATCGCAGGAAGGATCGGCCAATTGATTTGGGGGAAGGATCGGTTTATCAATCACAGGAAGGATCGGTCATTCGATCACAGGAAGGATCAGTCGATGATAAAGGATCAAAGGATCGATCAAAGGAAGGATTGATCAGTCGCAGGAAGCACTGGTTGATTGAAAGAAGGAGCAAAAGATTGTTTGAAGGTAGGATTGATCAATCACAGGATGGATCGGTCACTGGATCGCAGGAAGGATCAAACAATCGCAGTAAAGATTGATCGAAGGATCGGTTCATCGAAGAAAGGATCAAGTGATCACAGGAAGTCTCGGTCGATCGATCGCAGGAAGCATCAGTCGATCAATCGCAGGAAGGATCGGTCGATCACAGGAAGGATCGGTCTTTTGATCTCAGGAAGGATCAAATTAAGAAAGGATCGGTCAGGTGATTGCAGAAAGGATTGGTCGTTTGATCGCAGGAAGGATCGGCTGATCAATCGCAGGAAGGATCATTTTATCATTCGCAGGAAGGATTGGTCAATCGATCGCAGGAAGGATCAGTCAATCGATCACAGGAATACATGCATAAAAAATTGTGTAGCGCTAGAACAACACACTGTCTTAAAACCAGTAAGTTGAAAAGGCCTAAACATGAATAGTAATAAACACAAATAAATGTATCATATATAATAAAAATAGGCAAACAGTGAATTACTCCCCAAAAGTGAAGTAAGGAGCACCTTCACCAAAATGCAGCAAAAAAAGAATGATAATGAAAAATATTATTTTAAAGTCAATTAAAAAGTCTCATTAATATAATGAATCCTCATATCACACCACTGTGTCTTGTCAAAACATGCAGTGCCCTTGGATGTTTAAGATGGGAGCTTACCGGAGGGTTTGAACCCAAAGCAGCATATGCTGTGAGGGTCAAACCAGCTTGTATTGCACCCTGGCAATGGTGGGAAAATCTCAGCAGTCTGATGATATGGACGAAGCTGATCCAAAAAAACGTATCTTCTCCACCGATATTAATAGATCTCACCCAAGAGGTTCATAAGGGTAAAGAAAGGGGGGACTGTGTCCGCAGAGGAGGCTGAGCAGAACACGGCTGTCACCAGGAACCACAGCCGTGTTCTGCTCAGCCTCCTCTGCGGACACAGTCCCCCCTTTCTTTACCCTTATGAACCTCTTGGGTGAGATCTATTAATAGATCATATGCTGCTTTGGGTTCAAACCCTCCGGTAAGCTCCCATCTTAAACATCCAAGGGCACTGCATGTTTTGACAAGACACAGTGGTGTGATATGAGGATTCATTATATTAATGAGACTTTTTAATTGACTTTAAAATAATATTTTTCATTATCATTCTTTTTTTGCTGCATTTTGGTGAAGGTGCTCCTTACTTCACTTTTGGGGAGTAATTCACTGTTTGCCTATTTTTATTATATATGATACATTTATTTGTGTTTATTACTATTCATGTTTAGGCCTTTTCAACTTACTGGTTTTAAGACAGTGTGTTGTTCTAGCGCTACACAATTTTTTATGCATGTATTCATCTGTCTGGCAACAATTCTAGTTGTGGTGTGAGCGGCTTATATGGTTGTACAATAATATTTATGGACATTTAGAGTAAGCGCAAATTTAATATTGGTTATATTTTAATCGATCACAGGAAGCATTGGTCGATAAAAAAAGGATCAGAGGATCAATCAAAGGAAGGATTGATCAATTGCAGGAAGGATCGATTGATTGCAGCAGGGATCGGCCGATCGATTTGGAGGAAAGATCAGTCAATTTATTACAGGAAGGATTGGCCGATTGATTGCAAAAAGGAACGGTCAATCGATTGCAGGAAGGACCAGTTGATCAATTGCAGGAAGGATCGATTGATCTCAGGAAGCACTGGTTGATCGAAAGAAGGATCAAAAGATTGATGGAAGGTAGGATCGATCACAGGAAGGATCGGTCGGTCCATGGCTGGAAGTATCCAGGAAGTATCAGTTAATCAATCGCAGGAAGCATTGGTCGATCAAAAAAGGGATCAAAGGATCGGTTGATCGAAGGAAGATCAAGCGATCGCAGGAAGTATCGGTTAATCAATTGTAGGAAACATCAGTTGATGGATCGTAGGATCAAAGGATCGCTCGATCAAGGGGGGCGACATGTGCATAGCAAGACTCTTGTAGACTTTGCTGATCAGTGGTAAAAAACGGCCCCTCCTTAGAATGGTGCTGTGTTCCTATTGGCCCCGCCATGTGTTGTTTTTGATATCTGCCCTATCGAAGCACCTTATGGTAATACATGAGAGATTACTGGGGGAGGGGGGGTTGCCTGGAATTGACTGGGAAAGTCTTAAAATGCCTTCCTTACCTCTTGGTCAGTTAGCTTGTCAAACCTGTTGCGTCAAAGGTCATGCCTGGGGGCGTTTCATGGACAATAATAAGCTTTGCAGAGTTTGAGGAACACACAGAAACGTGCTGGTTGCCGGACTGTAGTCATCCACTTCTCCTTATTTATCTGTTGGATTTTGACACCAGGGAGAAAACAGCCAAATGCTCCCCAAAAAGGTATGGTGCCTGCTGCTCCTTCTCTGTGTCCAGCTGGGGGTTTTAGCCTTCCTGTTCCTCAAGAAGGACCAAAAGATGACCAAAGTCCGCATGACTCCATTAAATAATGGATCTAAGCCTTGCCCAGTGATCTCGCCATATTTAAAAGGACCAATTCAGGTACAGTTACTAGAGTCCCTCAAATTGGAAGAGGTGATACAGGAGAACCCCAATGTGACCCAAGGAGGCCGCTACGAGCCCCCCGACTGTATCTCCAAAAAGAAGACCGCCATCATTATCCCTCACCGGAACAGAGAGAAGCACCTTAAATATCTCTTGTACTATTTGCATCCATTCTTGCAACGCCAACAGCTGAACTACGGCATCTACATCATCCACCAAGCGGGCAACTCCACTTTTAACCGTGCTAAACTCATGAACGTTGGCTTTAAAGAAGCCATGAAGGACAAGGCCTGGGACTGCTTGTTCCTCCATGACGTTGACCTCATCCCCGAAGATGACCGCAACCTGTACACCTGCGCCGAGTTCCCTATACACGCTTCTGTTGCCATAGACAAGTTTAATTACACTCTGCCCTATGAGTCCTGCTTCGGGGGTGTCTCTGCGTTGACTCCTGAGCAGTACCAAAAGACGAATGGATTATCCAACAGCTACTGGGGCTGGGGCGGCGAGGACGACGACTTATCGTCTCGAATTTATTTTGGAGGCATGAAGATATCTCGGCCGTCGGCCCTTGTTGGAAGGTACAAAATGATACAGCATATTCCAGACCAAGGGAACGAGCTAAACCATCAACGGTTTAGCCTTCTGGAACAGACATTGATGACCTGGAAACAAGATGGCCTAAACTCCCTCAAATATAAACTGCTGTCCAAGGAGCTTCTACCGCTTTACACCAACATCACGGTGGACATTGGAACTGAGAAACGTGTTCTGTCAAGGTGAAACTGGACTTTCACTGCTCACTTTGCCCAATTTTCTAGAGTCCATCCTCTCTAACTTCATTGGCCTTCTACTCATCCCAAGACATTGTAATCTTTATATATCTTTCTATCAATGATTAGTCCAACAAGTCTTGGCCGGAGTCGTAATTGGATCAGTTTGAAGGGACCTGCTCAGGGGGGGGGTGAGGTCTGGAGTGTTTGGATCTGTTGATTAACAGACCAAGTGGATTTGCATATATTGCTGTTGTGATGAAGGACCTGGGCGTGTTGATGCATCCCTTCTATGGATGGTGGGATTCAATATCACGGTGGACATTGGAACTAATAAACGCGTTCCTTCAAGAAGGTGGAACTGAGACTGGATTTTCACTGATCACATTGCCCAATTTTCTAGAGTCCTTCCTCTCTATCTCCATTAGCTTTTACTCATCCCAAGACATTGTAATCATTATACATCTTTCTATCGTTCCATGATTAGTCCATCAAGTCTTGAGCCGGAGTCATGCTTGGATTAGTTGTTGTTGGTCAACCAATCACAGAAATGTTATTTAGTTGGTTTGCAATTGATTGTTGTAAATTCTTTTCTCTTGTTTTCTTAATACAAATTTTACAAATACAAGCAGTGCCTTTACCCCCTTCTCATCAACGTATATCTACATGGGAAAATTACGAAGGGTTTACTGGATAATGGAAGACGTGCTTCCAACTGGGCTAACCCTTCGACTCCCCCAAGTTTGATCATGTAATATATTCATCTGGTCTCTTTTATTGTCTTGTTGGAGAGACACCAAGACAACAAAGTAGCAAATACATCTCATCTTCAATGAATGAACCCTTGCCCCAAGGTCTTCTTTAGTCCACATGATTTATGGTGAGTCTGTACTGTATATCGACTTTTTGCAATGTTGGATGGAGTGTAGGAGGATTAGAACCTTTTAGAACCCATGAACAAGTATTCTTTTGCTTGGGAAAGTGGATAGAACCCAGTAGATTGTCCAACTGCTGTTGCTATCCAATAGTAATGGAATGGTGTAGGTGGAACTAAGTCACAAAGGTTGCATTAGTGACTGTGGGATGGGTGGGGGGGGGGGGGGTTAAGAAAGAGGGCATGCAGCAGAACATGTAAAAGGGTCCTGCTGTGGGACCGTAATGCCGCGTACACACGGTCGGACTTTACGGCGGACTTTGCCCGGCGGATTTTTCGACGTACTTTCCGACGGACTTTGTGAATGAACGGACTTGCCTACACACAATCCACCAAAGTCCGTCGAATTCGTACGTGATGACGTACGACCGGACTAAAACAAGGAAGTTCATAGCCAGTAGCCAATAGCTGCCCTAGCGTGCCTTTTTGTCCGTCGAACTAGCATACAGACGAGCGGACTTTTCGACCGGACTCGATTTCAACGGATAAATTTTAAACAAGTTTAAAATCTAAGTCCGTCCAACTTTTGAGAAAACAAAGTCCGCTGGAGCCCACACACATCGAATTGTCCGACGAAATCCAGTCCGCCGGGCAAAGTCCGCCGTAAAGTCCGCTCGTGTGTACGCGGCATAAGAAGCCGTGCAATTTCCTTGTGACTTTTGTGATTTAACTTTGCAGTCTATGGCACCAAAGTCGCAGAATAGTTTTTGCAGGCTCTTTTTTTTTTGTTGCTGCGACTTGAGTCGCATTAAGACGGTACCCATTGAAATGAATGTGTTCTGATTTGTCCTGAGACTTTATATGTTGCAAGTCGAACGATAAATTGCAGCAGTGTGAACCAGGGTTTATAAAGGGCTCCCCGACAGGAGTAAAGGGCCCCGGGATCAGTGCCCCGTGCCCTCCAGTGCCACATCAGTGCCATCAGTGCCTTCACAGTGCCATATCAGTGCCATCACAGTTCCATTTGTGCCACATCAGTGCCCTACAGTGCCATATCAGTGCCATCACAGTGCCACATCAGTGCCATCACAGTGCCATGTGTGCCACATCAGTGCCATCACAGTGCCACATCAGTCCCATCACAGTGCTGCATCAGTGCCCTAGAGAGCCATCACAGTGCCACATCAGTGCCATCACAGTGCCATGTGTGCCACATCAGTGCCCTACAGTGCCATCACTGCAACATCAGTGCCACATCAGTGCCATCACAATGCCCTACAGTGCCACATCAGTGCCATTGGTGCTGAATCAGTGCCCTACAGTGCCATCACAGTGCCACATCAGTGCCATCGGTGCTGCATCAGTGCCCTACAGTGCCATCACAGTGCCACATCAGTGCCATCGGTGCTGCATCAGTGCCCTACAGTGCCATCACAGTGCCACATCAGTGCCCTACAGTGCTACATCAGTGCTGCGTCAGTGCCCTAGAGAGCCATCACAGTGCCCCATCAGTGCCATCACAGTGCCACATCAGTGCCCTACAGTGCCATCACAGTGCCCTACAGTGCCACCACAGTGCCACGTCAGTACTGCATCAGTGCCATCACAGTGCCACATCAGTGCCATCAGTGCCACATTAGTGCCCTACAGTGCCATCACAGTGCCACATCAGTGCCATCACAGTGCCATATCGGTGCCCTCCAGTGCTATTACAGTGCCACATCAGTGCCCTACAGTGTCATCATTGCCACATCAGTGCCATCACAGTGCCACATCAGTGCCCTACAGTGCCATCATTGCCACATCATTGCCCTACAGTGCCATCACAGTGCCACATCAGTGCCCTACAGTGTCATCACATTGCCACATCAGTGCCATCACAGTGCCACATCAGTGCCACATAGGTGTCCTACAGTGCCATCTCAGTGCCACATCAGTGCCATAACAGTGCCATCAGTGCCCTACAGTGCCACATCAGTGCCCTACAGTGCCACATCAGTGCCATCAGTGCCGCGTCAGTGCCCTAGAGGGCCATCAGTGCCCCATCAGTGCCAAATCAATGCTGCATCAGTTCTCTACAGTGCCACATCAGTGCTGCATCATTGCCATCACAGTGCCACATCAGTGCCACATCAGTGCCCTACAGTGCCATCACAGTGCCACATCAGTGCCCTTCAGCACCATTACAGTGCCACATCAGTGCCGTATAGTGCCACATCAGTGCCATCAGTGCCACATCAGTGCCCTACAGTGCCATTACAGTGCCGCATCAGTGCGACATTAGTGCCCTACAGTGCCATCACAGTGCCATCAGTGTCACATCAGTGCCCTACAGTGCCATTACAGTGCCGCATCAGTGCGACATTAGTGCCCTACAGTGCCATCACAGTGCCATCAGTGCCACATCAGTGCCCTACAGTGCCATTACAGAACCACAGCGGTTCCCTACAGTGCAATCACAGTGCCCTACAGTGCTACATCAGTGCTGCGTCAGTGCCCTAGAGGGCCATCACAGTGCCTCATCAGTGCCACATCAGTGTCATCAGTGCCCTACAGCGCTATCACAGTGCCACATCAGTGCCCTACAGTGCCATCACAGGGACATCACAGTGCCACATCAGGGCTGCATCAGTGCCATCACAGTGCCACATCAGTGCCATCAGTGCCACATTAGTGCCGCATCAGTGCCATCACAGTACCATCAGTGCCACATCAGTGCCCTCCAGTGCTATCACAATGCCACATCAGTGCCCTACAGTGCCATCATTGCCACATCAGTACCCCACAATGCCATCACAATGCCACATCAGTGCCCTACAGTGCCATCACAGTGCCATCAGTGCCCTACAGTGCCACATCAGTGTCATTGGTGCTGCATCAGTGTCCTACAGTGTCATCACAGTGCCACATCAGTGCCCTACAGTGCTACATAAGTGCCACATCAGTGCCCTAGAGGGCCATCACAGTGCCACATCAGTACCACATCAATGCTGCATCAGTGCCCTACAGTGCCACCACAGTGCCACATCAGTGCTGCATCAGTGCCATCACAGTGCCATCAGTGCCACATTAGTGCCCTACAGTGCCATCACAGTGCCACATCAGTGCCCTCCAGTGCTATCACAGTGCCACATCAGTGCCCTCCAGTGCTATCACAGTGCCACATCAGTGCCCTACAGTGCCACCATTGTCACATCAGTGCCCTACAGTGCCATGGTGTGGGGGGGTGGTGGAGGGGGCATTATGGTGTGGGGGTTTTTTTTCCTCAGGGGTTGGGTTTGGCCCCCTAGTTCCAGTGAAGGGAAGTCTTAAGGCGTCAGCATACCAAGATATTTTGGACAATTTCATGCTCCCAACTTTGTGGGAACAGTTTGGGGACGACCCCTTCCTGTTCCAACAAGCAAGGTCCATAAAGACATGGATGAGCGAGTTTGGGGTGGAGGAACTTGACTGGCCTGCACAGAGGCCTGACCTCAACCCAATAGAACACCTCTGGAGATTGCGAGCCAGGCCTTCTCATCCAACATCAGTGCCTGACCTCACAAATGCTCTTCTGGAAGAATGGTCAAACATTCCCATAGACACCCTCCTAAACCTTGTGGACGGCCTTCCCAGAAGAATTGAAGGCAATATAGTTACACCCACCGGCCACTTTATTAGGTACACCTTTACAATTGCTTGGTCACACAAATTGCTAATCAGCCAATCACATGGCAGCAACTCAATGCATTTTAGGCATCTAGATGCAGTGAAGACGACTTGCTGAAGTTCAAAAGCATCAGAATGGGGAAGAAAGGGGATCTCGGTGACTTTGAATGTGGTGGGGTTGTTGGTGGCAGATGGTCTGGTCTGAGTATTTCTGGGATTTTCACACACAACCATCTCTCGGGATTACAGAGAATGGTGGGAAAAAGAGAAAATATCCAGTGAGCGGCAGTTGTGTGGAGGAAAATGTCTTGTTGATGTCAGAGGAGAATGGGCAGACTGGTTCCAGATGATAGAAAGGCAACAGTAACTCAAATAACCAACCAAGGTATGCAGAATACCATCTCTGACCGCACAACACATCCAACCAGGAAGCAGATGGGCTACAGCGGCAGAAGACCGCAGCCGCAGCGAATATTGGGCGTGGTTTAAATGAAATAACGGGCGTGGCTTAAAGGGGAATGGCTCAAAGGGGGAGTGGTTAGAGTCTGAGATGAACAAGGGATAGAGGGAGAAAGAAAGAAAGAAATAGGGAGGGGAGGAGAGAGAAGGAAAAGGGATGGAGGGACAGCAGGCCCAGATCCTACACAACAATAGAAATGTGTGTATTCCAGAAAGTTTAACAATCAGCAGATAAAGATACACCAAACACCTGGTGCTTCAATCATCCCGGCACCATGATTGTTATGGTGTCAGGATGATTGAAGTGCATTATTTCTATTATTACATTGTAATATAAAATGTTATCATTCAACTCACCATAATGTAGAATCAGTGGGAGCCCTGACTGTGTCACCTGCCACGTCACCTGCCACCAAATGCCATCAGGTGCCCCCAGCGGAGTCCCTCCTTACATCAGGTGCTCCCCGCGGAGTCCCTCCTTACATCAGGTGCCCCAATAGAGTCCCTCCTTACATCAAGTGCCCCAATAGAGTCCCTCCTTACATCAGGTGCCCCAATAGAGTCCCTCCTTACATCAGGTGCCTCCCAGTGGAGTCCCTGCTTACATCAGGTGCCCCCCAGTGGTGTCCCTCCTTACATCAGGTGCCCCCAGTGGAGTCCCTCCTTACATCAGGTGCCCCCAACAGAGTCTCTCCTTACACCAGGTGCCCCCAGCGAAGACCTTCCTTATATCAGGTGCCCCCAGCAAAGACCCTCCTTACATCTGGTGCCCCCAGTAGAGTCCCTCCTTACATCAGTGCCCACAGAAGAGTCCCTCCTTACATCAGGCATTCCCAGCAGAGTCCCTACTTATATCAGGTGCCCCCAATGGAGTCCCTACTTTCATCAGGTGCCCCCAGTAGAGTCCCTCCTTACATCAGTGCCCCCAGAAGAGTCCCCCCTTACATCAAGCATTCCCAGCAGAGTCCCTCCTTATATCAGGTGCCCCCAATGGAGTCCCTCCTTACATCAGGTGCCTCCAGCGAAGTCTCTCCTTACTTTAGGTGCCCCCAGCGGAGTCCCTCCTTACATCAGCCAGTAGAGTCCTTCCTTACATCAGGTGCCCCCAGCAGAGTCCCTCCTTACATCAGCCAGTAAAGTCCCCCCTTACATCAGGTTCCCCCAGGAAAGTCCCTCCTTATATCAGGTGCCCCCAATGGAGTCCCTCCTTACATCAGGTGCCCCCAGCGAAGTCTCTCCTTACTTTAGGTGCCCCCCAGCGGAGTCCCTCCTTACATCAGCCAGTAGAGTCCTTCCTTACATCAGGTGCCCCAGCAGAGTCCCTCCTTACATCAGCCAGTAAAGTCCCCCCTTACATCAGGTTCCCCCAGGAAAGTCCCTCCTTATATCAGGTGCCCCCAGCAGAGTCCCTCCTTACAGCAGCCAGTGGAGTCCCTCCTTATATCAGCCAGCAGAGTCCCTCCTTACATCAGCCAGTAGAGTCCCTCCTTACATCAGGTGCCCCCAGTAAAGTCCCTCCTTACATTAGGTGCCCCCAGCAGAGTCCCTCCTTACATCAGCCAGTAAAGTCCCCCCTTACATCAGGTTCCCCCAGGAAAGTCCCTCCTTATATCAGGTGCCCCCAGCAGAGTCCCTCCTTACAGCAGCCAGTGGAGACCCTCCTTAATATTGGGCGTGGTTTAACCGAAATAATGGGCGTGGCTTAAAGGGGGCATGGCTCAAAGGGGGAGTGGTTAGAGTCTGAGATGAACAAGGGATAGAGGGAGAAAGAAAGGAATAGGGAGGGGAGGAGAGAGAAGGAAAAGGGATGGAGGGACAGCAGGCCCAGATCCTACACCACAATAGAAATGTGTGTATTCCAGAAAGTTTAACAATCAGCAGATAAAGATACTCCAAACACCTGGTGCTTCAATCATCAGCGCACCATGATTGTTATGGTGTCAGGATGATTGAAGCGCATTATTTCTATTATTACATTGTAATATAAAATGTTATCATTCAACTCACCATAATGTGGAATCATTGGGAGCCCTGACTGTGTCACCTGCCACTTCACCTGCCACCAAATGCCATCAGGTGCCCCCAGCGGAGTCCCTCCTTACATCAGGTGCCCCAGCGGAGTCCCTCCTTACATCAGGTGCCCCAATAGAGTCCCTCCTTACATCAAGTGCCCCCAGCAGAGTCCCTCATTACATCAGGTGCCCCAATAAGAGTCCCTCCTTACATCAGGTGCCCCAATAGAGTCCCTCCTTACATCAGGTGCCCCCAGCGGAGTCCCTCCTTACATCAGGTGCCCCCAATAGAGTCCCTCCTTACATTAGGTGCCTCCCAGTGGAGTCCCTCCTTACATCAGGTGCCCCCAGTGGAGTCCCTCCTTACATCAGGTGCCCCCAACAGAATCTCTCCTTACACCAGGTGCCCCCAGCGAAGACCTTCCTTATATCAGGTGCCCCCAGCAAAGACCCTCCTTACATCAGGTGCCCCCAGTAGAGTCCCTCCTTACATCAGTGCCCCCAGTAGAGTCCCTCCATACATCAGGCATTCCCAGCAGAGTCCCTCCTTATATCAGGTGCCCCCAATGGAGTCCCTTCTTACATCAGGTGCCCCCAGCGAAGTCTCTCCTTACTTTAGGTGCCCCCAGCGGAGTCCCTCCTTACATCAGCCAGTAGAGTCCTTCCTTACATCAGGTGCCCCCAGCAGAGTCCCTCCTTACATCAGCCAGTAAAGTCCCCCCTTACATCAGGTTCCCCCAGGAAAGTCCCTCCTTATATCAGGTGCCCCCCAGCAGAGTCCCTCCTTACAGCAGCCAGTGGAGTCCCTCCTTATATCAGCCAGCAGAGTCCCTCCTTACATCAGCCAGTAGAGTCCCTCCTTACATCAGGTGCCCCCAGCAGAGTCCCTCCTTACATCAGCCAGTGAAGTCCCTCCTTACATCAGCCAGCAGAGTCCCTCCTTACATCAGGTGCCCCCAGCAGAGTCCCTCCTTACATCAGCTAGCAGAGTCCCTCCTTACATCAGATGCCCCCAGCAGAGTCCCTCCTTACATCAGCTAGCAGAGTCCCTCCTTACATCAGCCAGTAGAGTCCCTCCTTACATCAGGAGCCCCCAGTAAAGTCCCTCCTTACATCAGATGCCCCCAGCAGAGTCCCTCCTTACATCAGCCAGTGAAGTCCCTCCTTACATCAGCCAGCAGAGTCCCTCCTTACATCAGGTGCCCTCAGCAGAGTCCCTCCTTACATCAGCCAGTGGAGTCCCTCCTTACATCAGCCAGCAGAGTCCCTCCTGCACGATCTGTCGCCATTACAGAAAACCAGCCTTCGTGCAGGCTGAGCCTGACTTGCCGAGGGGGAGAAACAAGAGGCGGAGCCTGGGTAGCTGCCAATAGAAATGGAGCTGCTGCCAACCCCCCGCCTTTCCCACAACAGGCCACAGACCGACAGCAGGCTGCGGGGCGGGGGGTTTGCGGCATTTCCATTTCTATTGGCAGCCACCTGGGCTCCACCTCTTGTTTCTTTCCCTCGGTAGATGATCTGGCTTCGTGAGAGCTGGCCTTTGGGACAAATGTCAATTTCCCGTGACTTTTCCCGGGACAATGTAAAAATGGGACAAGGGTTTAAATCCCGTGAATGTCCCGGGAAAATCTGGACTGTTGGTATGTATGTTTTTCACTGACCTTCACTCCTCCATTGCTTACCACTCTCAGGTTGAGCTAACTGCATTCCCTCTTTGACCCCTTCTCAGGTTAGCCTGCTGGAGGGCCCGATTACTATCAATAATATAGAGGAGGCCATGGTGCACCTTTCACCTTCTAAGGCCCCGGGTCAGATGGACTTCCTCTGGCATTTTATAATCAATTCTGAGAGGTTTTTGTCTCAAGACTGCGGGAATTATTTACCCATATACACTACATTACCAAAAGTATTGTGACGCCTGCCTTTACACACTATGAACTTTACAACCTGACAGAATGGGAGAGGATCGGCAAGGAGGAATGGCAGAGGATCCCCAAATCCAGGTGTGAAAAACTTGTTGCATCTTTCCCAAAAAGACTCATCAAACGGGGCTATAGTATATATATACTATAGTGTTCATTCCCCGACTTAGTTGGGGTAGGCGGAACACTTTGGTGGGGGTGGGTCAGCCACGCCTCTTGACCTTTGGAGGAGGTCCCTATTCTAATCCCTGAGTCCTAACCTTGTTATTCAAGGGGAAACCCTAACCCTAATGGCATCCCAGTCTTAGTCCGTAGGGTTTAATATTGCGTTGGCCCACCCTTTGCTGCTATAACAGCTTCAGCTCTTCTGGGAAGGCCGTCCACAAGGTTTAGGAGTGTGTCTATAGGATTGTTCTTCCAGAAGCCCATTTGTGAGGTCAGGCACTAATTTTGGACGAGAAGGCCTGGTGGCAGTCTGCGCTCTAATTCATCCCAAAGGTGTTCTATCGGGTTGAGGTCAGGACTCTGTGCAGACCAGTCAAGTTCCTCCACCCCAAACTCGCTCATCCATGTCTTTATGGACCTTGGTTTGTGCACTGATGGGCAGTCATGTTGGAACAGGAAGGGGGCGTCCCCAAACTGTTCCCACAAAGTTGGGAGCATGAAATTGTCCAAAATGTCTTGGTATGCTGATGCCTCAAGAGCTTCCTTCACTGGAACTAAGAGGCCAAACCCAACCCCCGAAAAACAACACCATAATCCCCCCTCGACCAAGTGGATTGGAACAGTGCACAAAGCAGGGTTCATAAAGACATGGATGAGCGAGTTTGGGGTGGAGGACCTTGACTGGCCTGCGCAGAGTCCTGACCTCAACCCGATAGAACACCTTTAGGATGAATTAGAGTGGAGACTGCGAGCCAGGCCTTCTCGTCCAACATCAGTGCCTGACCTCACAAATGCGCTTCTGGAAGAATGGTCAAACATTCCCATAGACACCCTCCTAAACCTTGTGGACGGCCTTCCCAGAAGATTCGAAGCTGTTAAAGCTGCAAAGGGTGGGGCCAACTCAATATTGAACCCTACGGACTAAGACTGGGGTGCCATTAAAGTTCTTGTGTGTGTAAAGGCAGGCGTCCCAATACTTTTGGTAATATAGTATATTCGACTCTGCCATTTTACCTGCTACCATAGGAGAAGCCCTCATCGTTCTGATCTCCAAACCTGGAAATGACCCTTTATTCCCAGGATCAGATCGCTCCTATCTCAATCTTGCAATTGGCGGTGTTCATGCGCCACCTGACACTGCCGGGTAGGGGGCACGCACGTTATGCCGTGCCGTATCTCAAAAAATGGCCTGGTCATGAAGGGGGGGGGGGTAAAGTGGTAAAGCTTAGGGAAAAACCAAGTGAAAAACTATACAGTCAGTCACTCTATCCTCTTCTTCGGCTGGCGGTCTGCTTTTCGAGAAGAGTGGTCTCTGCAGTGGATTCGCCGCCATGCTCTAGTGCCCTCCGCCGCTTACCGGAGCCGTCGGCAGCGGCGGAGGCGATCGGACCTTCACCCTTGCTTGGTATGGAGACGAGTGAGGGGAAGATGGCCCCCCCCCCACCCGTCTCCATATCATTGCAGGGCGGAAGCGACGTCAAAACGTCACTTCCGACCATAGCCTTTAAAGGGCCTTTTTTTAAAAAAATTTTAAATGACAATTTTTATTTTTTATTTTTTATTATTGCATTTTATTGTAAATATGAGATGCGAGGTCTTTTTGACCCCCCAGATCTTATATTGAAGAGGTCCTGTCATGGTGGATGGTGGGGGATTAAGAGAGGACAGAGGGAAAAAACTACCTTCCCCACCCAAAACACCCCCCCCCCAGTCAACTCTGCTCCTTTCCTCTTATGCCGCATACACACGATTGGAAATGCCGCCAGCAAAACTCCGATGAGAGCTTTCTGTCGGAAAATGCGACCGCGTGTACGCTCCCTTGGTCTTTTGCTGGCGGAATTCCAGCCAGCAAAAGACTGAGAGCAGGTTCTCAATTTTCCGGTCCGGAAAAGTTCCTATCCGAGAATGCGTTCGTCTGTATGCAATTTCGGACGTGCGAAAAAGTCACGCATGCTCGGAAACAATTCGACGCACGCTCGGAAGCGTTGAACTTAATTTTCTCGGCTCGTCGTAGTGCTGTACGTCACCGCGTTCTTGACGGTCGAAAGTTCAGAGAACTGTTGTGTGATCGTGTGTATGCGAGGCAAGCTTGAGCGGAATCCCGTCAAAAAACCATCCAAGTCTTTTCTGACGGAAATTTCGATCGTGTGTACGCGGCATTAGCCTTTTTCACTTTACACCACTACGGACCGGATTATAGTCCTGTCTTATCCACATCCACATCAATTTTCCATCGACCTTTAACTGGCACTTGTTGCCATCGTTCTGGTTGTTGTGGTGATGGTTTATAGTTATTCAAGCTGCAATCCGGAAATTCCACCAGGGGGAGCTCCAGCACCTCTATGACGTGTAGCAAGTCTTCTTTCGTTTTAAGTGTTGCTGTTTTCCGGGTTACTACAACCATAAAAGGGAAATCCCCAGCGATATTTAACATCAGCTGCTTGTAGAACTTCCCCACAAGGGATTAATCATTCTGCGTTGCATAAGAGTTCTACATGATAAATCTGGAAATAAGGCTATTTGTGCGCCTGCTTTCATGATGGCTTCTTTCACTGGATATCTACAGTATCTGACAAAAGTAAGTACACCCCTCGGTGGCATTTGTGTAAATCTTTTCTTCTATCTTTTCATGTGACAACACTGAAGAAATGACACTTGTCTACAATGTAAAGTAGTGAGTGTACAGCTTGTATAACAGTGTAAATTTACTGTCCCCTCAAAATAACTCAACACACAGCCATTAATGTCTAAACCGCTGGCAACAAAAGTCAGTACACCCCTAAGAGAAAATGTCCAAATTGGGCCCAGTTAGCCATTTTCCCTCCCCGGTGTCATGTGACTCGTTAGTGTTACGAGGTCTCAGGTGTGAATGGGGAGCAGGTGTGTTAAATTTGGTGTTATCGCTCTCACTCTCTCATACTGGTCACTGGAAGTTCAACACGGCACCTCATGGCAAAGAACTCTCTGAGGATCTGAAAAAAAGAATTGTTGCTCTACATAAAGATGGCCTAGGCTATAAGAAGATTGCCAAGACCCTGGAACTGAGCTGCAGCACGGTGGCCAAGACCATACAGCGGTATAACAGGACAGGTTCCACTCAGAACAGGCCTCGCCATGGTCCACCAAAGAAGTTAAGGGCACGTGCTCAGCATCATATCCAGAGGTTGTCTTTGGGAAATAGACGTATGAGTGCTGCCAGCATTGCTGCAGAGGTTGTAGGGGTGGGGGGGTCAGCCTGTCAGTGCACAGACCATACGCCGCAAACTGCATCAAATTGGTCTGCATGGCTGTCTTCCCAGAAGGAAGCCTCTTCTAAAGATGATGCACAAGAAAGACCACAAACAGTTTGCTGAAGACCAGCAGACTAAGGACATGGATTACTGGAAACATGTCCTGTGGTCTGATGAGACCAAGATAAACGTATTTGGTTCAGATGGTGACAAGCGTGTGTGGGGGCAACCAGGTGAGGAGGACAAAGACAAGTGTGTCTTGTCTACAGTCAAGCATGGTGGTGGGAGTGTCATGGTCTGGGGCTGAGTGCTGCCGGCACTGGGGGGCTACAGATCATTGAGGGAACCATGAATGCCAACATGTACTGTGATATACTGAAGCAGAGCATGATCCCCTCCCTTCAGAGACTGGACCGCAGGGCAGTATTCCAACATGATAACCACCCCAAACACACCTCCAAGACCATCACGGCCTTGCTATAGAAGCTGAGAGTAAAGGTGATGGACTGGCCAAGCATGTCTCCAGACCTAAACCCTATTGATCATCTGTGGGACATCCTCAAATGGAAGGTGGAGGAGCGCAAGGTCTCTAACATCCACCAGCTCCGTGATGTTGTCATGGAGGAGGGGAAGAGGACTCCAGTGACAACCTGTGAAGCTCTGGTGACCTCCATGCCCAAGAGGGTTAAGGCAGTGCTGGAAAATAATGGTGGCCACACAAAATATTGACATTTTGGGCCCAATTTGGAGATTTTCTTTTCTTAGGGGTGTACTGACTTTTGTTGCCAGCGGTTTAGACATTAATGGCTGTGTGTTGAGTTATTTTGAGGGGACAGTAAATTTACACTGTTATACAAGCTGTACACTCACTACTTTACATTGTAGACAAGTGTCATTTCTTCAGTGTTGTCACATGAAAAGATAGAAGAAATGATTTACGCAAATGTGACTCAGGGGTGTACTTACTTTTGTGAGATACTATATGTAGCTTACAAATTACATCTCTTGGTTTTTCTGCATTTTGGGGGAGTAGGGGCGAGGGCACGATGGACTCGGTCTATTTCAATCTTATCCGGCGCAGATGGCCCCAGAATTAACTGGAACAGACTGACCACCTTTGGAAGCAATTCAGAACGTTGTTTTATTTCAGGCAGGCCCCTTATACATATTTTTTGCCTAAGATCTCTATTTTCTTGATTATTCATTTGATTTAAGAGAGAATTCAACACTTTCTCGTGATGTTTTGTCATATCTTGGATATCAGCCACTCCTTTGTCTAATATCATCCTGGCCCATCTCCATTTCCTCTACTCTGTGCCCCAGTGCCCCTATAGCCTCCTTAACCCCTCCACAGCCTGTTTGTATTTCTTTGTAGGAAGTGCTCTCAAATGTTCTCTTAAAGTCCCAATCCACTAGTCACTCTGATTGAGATGCACTTAGTTCATTATGAAGATCACCATACAAAGGGTTAACATACTGCACCTGCCCTGTAGAGGGCAGGTGCAGGGATAATGGTAATTCCTGATGTCCACTTGAGGGCCCTCAGTGGAACCAGATGATTCAGTTGTCCCGCAGGGAGATATCATTGAAAAAAAAAAATTATGGACACTTTTTTGGCTGTAGGCGGAGTCTTATTATAATTAGGGAGCGGGGCATGCATTTGTAGGTGTGGCACAGGGCGAAAGTAAAAATTTGCGGCGAAAAATGGGCATGGTTTACACAAAATAGTGGGTGTGTCTTAATGAAGATGAATGAGGGATGGAGAGGGAAAGGGGGGGAGAGGAATGGAGGGACAGCAGGCCCAGATCCTACACAACAA
The DNA here is from genome assembly GCF_042186555.1 of Aquarana catesbeiana. Classification (NCBI taxonomy): domain Eukaryota; kingdom Metazoa; phylum Chordata; class Amphibia; order Anura; family Ranidae; genus Aquarana; species Aquarana catesbeiana. The sequence continues at coordinate 214,887,180 of NC_133336.1, read as the reverse complement.
TGGAAATATGTGTATTCTAGAAAGTTTAACAACCAGTAGATAAAGATACTCCAAACACCTGGTGTTAGCACTTCAATCATCCCGGCACCATGGTTGTTATGGTGTCAGGATGATTGAAGTGCATTATTTCTATTATTACATTGTAATATAAAATAAAATCATTCAACTCACCATAATGCCAAATCAGTGAGATCCCTGAATCCCTGAGCGTGTCACCTGCCGTCCGTCCTTGCATCAGGTGCCCCCAGCAGAGTTCGTCCTTGCATCAGGTGTCCCAGCAGAGTCCGTCCTTGCATCAGATGTCCCCAGCGGAGCCCCCTTACATCAGATGTCCTTAGCGGAGCCCCCCTTGCATCAGATGTCCCCAGTGGAGCCCCCCCTTACATCAGATGTCCCCAGCGGATCCCCCTCTTACATCAGATGTCCCCATTGGAGCCTCCCCTTACATCAGGTGTCCCCATTGGAGCCTCCACTTACATCAGGTGTCCCCATCGGAGCCTCCCCTTACATCAGATGTCCCCAGCGGAGCCCCCTTACATCAGATGTCCCCATTGGTGCCCCCCTTACATCAGATGTCCCCAGCGGAGCCCCCCCTTACATCAGGTGTCACCAGCGGAGCCCCTCTTACATCAGATGTCCCCAGCGGAGCCCCCCTTACATCAGGTGTCCCCAGCGGAGCCCCCCTTACATCAGATGTCCCCAGTGTAGCCCCCCCTTACATCAGGTGTCACCAGCGGAGCCCCCCTTACATCAGATGTCCCCAGCGGAGTCCCCCTTACATCAAATGTCCCCAGCGGAGCCCTGCTTACATCAGGTGTCACCAGCGGAGCCCCCCTTACATCAGATGTCCCCAGCGGAACCCCCGTTACATCAGGTGTCCCCAGCAGAGCCCCCCTTACATCAGGTGTCCCCAGTGGAGCCCGCCCTTACATCAGATGTCCCCAGCGGAGCCCCCCCTTACATCAGATGTCCAGAGCGGTGCCCCCCCTTACATCAGGTGTCACCAGTGGAGCCCCCCTTACATCAGGTGTCCCGAGCGGAGCCCCCCTTACATCAGATGTCCCCAGCGGAGCCCCCCTTTACATCAGGTGTCCCAAGCGGAGCCCCCCTTACATCAGGTGTCCCCAGTGGAGCCCCCCCTTACATCAGGTGTCCCCAGCGGAGCCCCCCTTACATCAGGTGTCCCCAGCGGAGCCTCCGCTTACATCAGGTGTCCCCAGCGGAGCCCCCCTTACATCAGGTGTCCCCAGCAGAGCCCCTCCTTACATCAGGTGTCCCCAGCGGAGCCCCCTTACATCAGGTGTCCCCAGCGGAGCCCCCTTACATCAGGTGTCCCCAGCGGAGCCCCCCCTTACATCAGGTGTCCCCAGCGGTGCCCCCCTTACCTCAGGTGTCCTAGTAGGAGGGGGTATACAAAATAATGTCTCCCTCCGCCGGCCGCGTGGTTACAATAGAACCCCCACCCCTTTCCAGATAAAGATACTCCAAACACCTGGTGTTAGCACTTCAATCATCCCGGCACCATGGTTGTTATGGTGTCAGGATGATTGAAGCGCATTATTTCTATTATTACATTGTAATATAAAATGAAATCATTCAACTCACCATAATGCCGAATCAGTGAGATCCCTGAATCCCTGAGCATGTCACCTGCCGTCTGTCCGTCCTTGCATCAGGTGCCCCCAGCAGAGTTCGTCCTTGCATCAGGTGTCCCAGCAGAGTCCGTCCTTGCATCAGATGTCCCCAGCGGAGCCCCCCTTACATCAGATGTCCTTAGCGGAGCCCCCCTTGCATCAGATGTCCCCAGTGGAGCCCCCCCTTACATCAGATGTCCCCAGCGGAGCCCCCTCTTACATCAGATGTCCCCATTGGAGCCTCCCCTTACATCAGGTGTCCCCATCGGAGCCTCCACTTACATCAGGTGTCCCCATCGGAGCCTCCACTTACATCAGGTGTCACCAGCGGAGCCCCCCTTACATCAGATGTCCCCAGCGGAGCCCCCTTACATCAGGTGTCCCCAGCGGAGCCCCCCTTACATCAGATGTCCCCAGCGTAGCCCCCCCTTACATCAGGTGTCACCAGTGGAGCCCCCCTTACATCAGATGTCCCCAGCGGAGCCCCCCTTACATCAGATGTCCCCAGCTGAGCCCTCCTTACATCAGGTGTCACCAGCGGAGCCCCCCCTTACATCAGATGTCCCCAGCGGAACCCCTGTTACATCAGGTGTCCCCAGCAGAGCCCGCCCTTACATCAGGTGTCCCCAGCGGTGCCCCCCCTTACATCAGGTGTCCCCAGTGGTGCCCCCCTTACATCAGGTGTCCCCAGCAGAGCCCCCCTTACATCAGGTGTCCCGAGCGGAGCCCCCCTTACATCAGATGTCCCCAGCGGAGCCCCTCTTACATCAGGTGTCCCGAGCGGAGCCCCCCTTACATCAGGTGTCCCCAGAGGAGCCCCTCTTACATCAGGTGTCCCCAGTGGAGCCCCCCCTTACATCAGGTGTCCCCAGCGGAGCCCCCCTTACATCAGGTGTCCCCAGCGGAGCCTCCCCTTACATCAGGTGTCCCCAGCGGAGCCCCCCTTACATCAGATGTCCCCAGTGGAGCCCCTCCTTACATCAGGTGTCCCCAACGGAGCCCCCTTACATCAGGTGTCCCCAGCGGAGCCCCCTTACATCAGGTGTCCCCAGCGGAGCCCCCCTTACATCAGGTGTCCCCAGCGGTGCCCCCCTTACATCAGGTGTCCCCAGCGGTGCCCCCCTTACCTCAGGTGTCCTAGTAGGAGGGGGTATACAAAATAATGTCTCCCTCTGCCGGCCGCGTGGTTACAATAGAACCCCCACCCATTTCCATAACAGACCGGCAGCGGGCCAAGGGGGGTAGGCGGGGCAAGGCGGAGCGGGGTGCAGGGTGGGCGGCGACGCAGGATCTTCGTCTAGCCACCCAGCTGTTCCTAGTCTTCTTCACATTTCCCGGGAAACAATAAAATCGGGAAAAGAGTCCAAATCCCGGGAATGTCCCCGGGAAATCCGGGACAGTTGGTAAGTATGGGATAATGGTAATTCCTGGTGTTGTCTTGAGGGTCCTCAGTGGAACCAAATGATTCAGTTGTCCCGCACAGAGATATCACAGATACGAACGTCCAGGGCAGCAGAGAGATGGGTATGAAAAGGGTGAAGACCGTTCCAGTATATGTATAAAAAATGAGGACACGATCTAAGTGCACTCCATAGGTTTATTAAAAAATCACTATAAAACGTAAAAAGTGCTCATAAACACATAACATGTGAACTAGAAGCTGATCGCAGCTGATCGCAGATCAGGTGCACTCCGAGCAGAGTATGGCAGCGGGTGACGTCCTTGTATAAGCTCCTCCTCCCCGTACGCGGCGTTACGTCCTGGCTGGACTTTGTCAGTTATAGTACATTTAGGTTGATCTGTATTTGCTACGTACGTTATTTGATTCCATTTACAGAGATGGCAGCGGGATACGACTTTTGTTTTTGTTTTTTCGTTACCATTATCCCTGTGGGGACACATGAGTTTCACCTTCTGTTCTGCAGAGGTCCACGCTATCTGGTAAGCGCATTTTTGTTTATTTGGGTGAAGCTGATTATGACTGATCACATCATTGGAGCCAACACATCATTCCTTTGCTATAAGGACATCTGACCTGAACACACCCTGGATGTGCATTGGACTTTTTACATGTTTTAGTTATATTATTATTTGCGCTGCACTTACCCCTACTTTTTTTGCTGATTCACTGCTGGGTTTTGTAGTACCACGACTTTCAACTTCCAGGGATTCAACCATCCCTCCTGGGATTCCTTCCACCTCCTGAAGACACGGGTCCCCTCCAATCCACTCCCCCCTCAAGACCCTCCGTTCCACCGACATAAACCGAGGTGTCTCTCCCTTCTCCTGGGAGATCCCTTTCCAGGGTTGTACAGCACTGCTTTGGGCTCAGAGGTATTTGGCCATTGCCATGTGCTACAACAGCCCTTCCAAAGCCTGTCACTCCTTGACCCTGTATGGGGGGATCACATCCGACCCTCCCAGGTCCCCCCCTCATATCAGGGGAGCCGAATCACATCCTCCCCTCCTGGACCACGGTTCTTTTAATTGTGCTCCCAGGATCCGCCCTCTGCACCAAGAGGCAGTGGCATCTCCAGCTTTCATATTCAGGGGGGCACATGGGGGGACAGGGACAAAAGTAGGGGGGCAACTATAAAATGCAATTATATATATATATCCTGGGGCCCTTTACTATGATCCCACAAGGGCCCTTTCACATGTTCTGCAGTGAGCTCCCTTCCTACTGTATTAGGGCCCCCCCAGGGTGGCAGAAAACAAGAGATATATGTCACCAGCATACCAAGAAAATATAAGGGTCCAAAGCAGTGGGAGAACTATCAGGGTTGCAAAGGTTGTCTTGCCACCGCGCCCTGGTTTTCTGCCACTGTGGGGTTCCCCAGCCTCCTCCTGCTGTCCTGCCCCTGCTATTGACAGCGCTGGGCTGGCAACCTGGTAACTGAGAGTCCTGGTGGAGTCCTTCCTGCAACTCGCTCTTCTCCCTGCCAATGAGGATGCAGGGGAAGGAGCAGATCGAGCGGCCGTGGTTGTGTGAGCGCTCGCATTATGCAGTGTCAGCGAGCAGAGGGAGGGGGGAGAAATCACCCGCAGGAGCTGACTGGGGACGCACTCCCTCTTAGACATTGCTTTTTTGTAAAAAAAAAAAAATTTTTTTTTTTTACTTGGGGGGGCACATGGTGGGGCACAGCATAATGTTGGGGGGGTCAGGGCCCCCTCTAGCCCCCCTAGGGACCCCATTGCCAAGAGGTAAACCCTAAGCCCTTTAGCCTGGCTCTTTCCACCCTCTGGTCACTTAGCTTGTCAAACCTGACTTTTTTGTTAAAGGTCCTGCCTGTCTGAATACTACATAGGCAGACAAAACCACTTAAGGACCAGCCTCGTTTTGAGATTTTGGTGTTTACATGTTTAAAACAGTTTTTTTTTTGCTAGAAAATGACTTAGAACCCCCAAACATTATATATTGTTTTTTTTTCTAACACCCTAGAGCATAAAATGGCGGTCATTGCAATGCTTTTTTTCCACACCGCGCAGTGGTCTTACAAGCGTACTTTTTTTTGGAAAAAATTCACTTTTTTGAATAAAAAAATAAGACAACAGTAAAGTTAGCCCAATTTTTTTTTATATTGTGAAAGATAATGTTACGCCGAGTAAATTGATACCCAGCATGTCACGCTTCAAAATTGCGCCCACTCGTGGAATGGCGTCAAACTTTTACACCTTGAAAATCTCCATAGGTGACGTTTAAAAAATTCTACAGGTGGCTTGTTTTGAGTTACAGAGGAGGTCTAGGGCTAGAATTATTGCTCTCGCTCTAACGATCGCGGCGATACCTCACATGTGTGGTTTGACCACCGTTTTCATATGCGGGCGCTGCTCATGTATGCGTTTGCTTCTGCGCGCGAGCTTGTCGGGACGGGGCGCTTTAAAAAAAAAAAGTTTTTCTTATTTATTTTTCTTGATTTTATTTATTTTTTCACTGTGTAAAAAAAAAAAAAAATTGGGTCACTTTTATTCCTATTGCAAGGAATGTAAACATCCCTTGTAATAGAAAAAAGCATGACAGGTCCTCTTAAATATGAGATCTGGGGGGTCAAAAAGACCTCACATCTCATATTTGGACTAAAATGCAATAAAAAAAATAAATTTGAAAAAATGACATTGAAAAAATGGCCCTTTAAGATGTACGGACGGAAGAGACGTTATGACGTCGCTTCCGCCCTGCTATGGTATGGAGACAGGTGGGGGCCACCTTAGCCTCACTCGTCTCCATACCCAGCCACGTCAAGGACCCGATTGCCTCCGCCGCTGCTGACGGCTCCGGTAAGCGGCAGAGGGCGTGGGAGGGGGCGCGGGGGGCCCCCTCTCCCGCCGCCGATAACAGTGATCTCACGGCGAATCCACCGCAGAGCCCACCATTATCGTAAACACGACCGGCTCCTGTAGAGATGGATACCTTGGTTGTGGTAGCAGCTGCTGCCTTTACCAAGATATTCATCTTCAAAGTGCCGACGTATATGTACAGGAGCTGGTCGGTAAGAGGTTAAGAAGCTTTGCAAATGTTGAGGAACACACAGACACTTGCTGCTTGCCAGACTGTAGATATCTGCTTCTCTGTATTTATCTGTTGAATTTGGACACCTGGGTTGGAGGGAACAGCCAAATGACCCTCAGAAAGATACAGTGCCTGCTGCTCCTTATCTGTGTGACAGCAAGAAATGTTTAGAGACTGAGGACATGATGCAGGCGATGATCATAGACTGCAGATATGATAAAAGTGATCAATGCAGTCTCACCAGTGCCCATCAAATGCAGCCTACCACTTTGCCCATCAATGCCGCCTCACTGTGCCCATAATCGCAGTCTCTCTGTGCCCATCAATGCCGCCTCACTGTACCCATAATCGCAGCCTCTCTGTGCCCATAATTGCAGCCTCACTGTGCCCATCAATGCCGCCTCACTGTGCCCATCAATGCCGCCTCACTGTGCCCATAATTGCAGCCCCTTTGTGCCCATCAATGCAGCCTCATTGTGCCCATCAATGCCGCCTCACTGTGCGCATAATTTCAGCCTCTCTGTGCCCATCAATGCAGCCTCATTGTGCCCATCAATGCAGCCACACTGTGCCCATAATTGCAGCCTCTCTGTGCCCATCAATGCAGACTCACTGTGCCCATCAATGCAGCCTCATTGTGCTCATCAATGCCGCCTCACTGTGCGCATAATTTCAGCCTCTCTGTGCCCATCAATGCAGCCTCATTGTGCCCATCAATGCAGCCACACTGTGCCCATAATTGCAGCCTCTCTGTGCCCATCAATGCAGCCTCACTGTGCCCTTCAATGCTGCCTCACTGTGCCCATAATTGCAGCCTCTCTGTGCCCATCAATGCAGCCTTACTGTGCCCATCAATGCTGCCTCACTGTGCCCATCAATGCAGCCTCTCTGTGCCCATCAATGCAGCCTCACTGTGCCCATCAATGCCGCCTCACTGTGCCCATCAATGCTGCCTCACTGTGCCCATAATTGCAGCCTCTCTGTGCCCATTTATGCAGACTCACTGTGCCCATCAATGCAGCCTCACTGTGCCCATCAGTGCCGCCTCACTGTGCCCATCAATGCCGCCTCACTGTGCCCATAATTGCAGCATCTCTGTGCCCATCAATGCAGCCTCCCTGTGCCCATCAATGCAGCCTCACTGTGCCCATAATTGCAGCCTCTCTGTGCCCATCAATGCAGCCTCACTGTGCCCATCAATGCTGCCTCACTGTGCCCATAATTGCAGCCTCACTGTGCCCATCAATGCAGCCTCACTGTGCCCATCAATGCCGCCTCACTGTGCCCATTAATGCCGCCTCACTGTGCCCATCAATGCTGCCTCACTGCGCCCACCAATGCTGCCTCACTGTGCCCATAATCGCAGCCTCTCTACCCATAGTCACAGCCTCTCTGCCCATAATCACAGCCTCTCGGTGTCCTTAATTGCAGCCTCACTGTGCCCATCAATGCCGCCTCACTGTGCCCATAATTGCAGCCTCTCTGTGCTCATAATCACAGACACTCTGTGCCTATAATAGCAGCCTCTCTGTGCCAATAGCAGCCTCTCTGTGCCTATGAATGCAGACTCACCATAGCCTGTCCTGGATGACACAGCGGACATCTCCTGCAGTGCTGTGTGCCACATAGCTGGGTCTGTGTGTGTGTTCGGTGGCGCCATAACAAGGTCCCACCCCCCTAGACCAGCTAGTGTGATCGGCAGAACACTGGTTCAATCTGCTACCACATGAGCCGGTCTAGGGGGGCAGGACCTTGTTACGGCGCCGCCGAACACACACACAGACCCAGCTCCCTGACACACAGCACTCCCGGCACTTTGTGACAAACAAGAGGAGGAGGTGGGAGGGGAGCACTGCCACAGATCAAAGTGGCCCCAAGTGCCCCCCTTCCTCCAGTAAATGATCCAGTAAAAGGGCATCTGCCCCTTCTGCCCACCCCTTGTACCGGCCCTGCGTGGAAGTGACAGCAACACAGCCCAGCCAAGGCAAGTGACCGAAGGCACAGAACCCAGAAGGAAGACAGGGTGAAGATGGAACAAAAGTGTGCCCATTCTAGAGCTGGTAACTGTTGTAATATGTTGTAATGTTCACCAATTTATGTGGGACATTGTTGTGTGTATGTACACATGCAGTCAATGTTGACCAGGCCAGAATGACAATGACAGAATGGTTGTTTTGTCCAACTGAATTTTAACAGCTGAAGACTCTTTGATGTGTTAATCTTATGCAAGTCTATTTGAACATCTCAAAGGGTGTTCAGGTGGTATCTGTTAATCTAATTACACATATCTAAAGGGGACTTGTTGATGTTGATATGTGGGAGTGCAAATTGGGGTGGTTCACGGCTGTTCACGGCTGGGGGTTGTTGTCTGTTTGAAAGACTAAAGCTAATCAAAGTCCTAAATTGAAACGGCCAATCAAATTGCTCAGCCATTCAATATTTAGTGAATATAACACGGCATTCAGTCTATAGGTTTGGGGGAGTGAGGCTTGTCTGTGTATGGCTGGGAAGACACAGACCTAGGAGATGGGTTTCTGAATTATATTTCCTCTGTCGGATTTCTTTGTCATTTGTGGACTTTGGACTTTGTTCTGTGTTGGAAGTCAATAAAGTTCATCTCTCTGGAAGAATTGGGTTGCTGCGGAAGAGTACTTACATCATCATTATAATAATACCTAAATATTAATTATCATACCCACTCTACATCTATACACCCAATACATATTTATACCCGATCACTACAGTAACATTGAGGATATTCCATATCATTCTAGAACTGTTTTTGTGTGTAAGAGGCATAGGAGAGGAGCATGGATGGTATAAAAGTGGGAAGTATGTGCAGGTGAGGGAGAGGAATGTGGAGGGTATAACAGTGGGCACTATGTACAGGAGAGGAGTGTGGAGGGTATGCCAGTGGACAGTATGTACAGGAGAGGAGTGTGAAGGGTATGATGGAGCAGTATGTACAGGAGAGGAGTGTGGAGGGTATGATAGATGCAGTATGTACAGGAGAGGAGTGTGGAAGGTATTATGAGGGTGGTATGTACAGGAGAGGAGTGTGGAGGATATGACAGTGAGCGGTATGTACAGGAGAGGAGTGTGGAGGGTATGACAGTGGGCACTATGTACAGGAGAGGAGTGTGGAGGGTATGACAGTGGGCGGTATGTACAGGAGAGGAGTGTGGAGGGTATGACAGTGGGCACTATGTACAGGAGAGGAGTGTGGAGGGTATGACAGTGGGCACTATGTACAGGAGAGGAGTGTGGAGGGTATGACAGTGGGCACTATTTACAGGAGAGGAGTGTGGAGGGTATGACAGTGGGCACTATGTATAGGAGAGGAGTAGTGTGGTGGATATGACAGTGGGCGGTATGTACAGGAGAGGAGTGTTGAGGGTATGACAGTGGGCACTATGTATAGGAGAGGAGTAGTGATGTGGATATGACAGTGGGCGGTATGTACAGGAGAGGAGTGTTGAGGGTATGACAGTGGGCACTATGTATAAGAGAGGAGTAGTGTGGTGGATATGACAGTGAGCAGTATGTACAACAGAGGAGTGTGGAAGGTTTGACATTGGGCACTATGTATAAGAGAGAAGTGTGGAGGGTATGACATTGGGCACTATGTATAGGAGAGGAGTAGTGTGGTGGATATGACAGTGGGCGGTATGTACAGGAGAGGAGAGTTGGGGGTATGACAGTGGGCGCTATGTAAAGGAGAGGAGTGTGGAGGGTATGACAGTGGGCACTATGTATAGGAGAGGAGTAGTGTGGTGGATATGACAGTGGGCGGTATGTACAGGAGAGGAGTGTTGAGGGTATGACAGTGGGCACTATGTATAGGAGAGGAGTAGTGATGTGGATATGACAGTGGGCGGTATGTACAGGAGAGGAGTGTTGAGGGTATGACAGTGGGCACTATGTATAGGAGAGGAGTAGTGTGGTGGATATGACAGTGAGCAGTATGTACAACAGAGGAGTGTGGAGGGTTTGACATTGGGCACTATGTATAAGAGAGAAGTGTGGAGGGTATGACATTGAGCACTATGTATAGGAGAGGAGTAGTGTGGTGGATATGACAGTGGGCGGTATGTACAGGAGAGGAGAGTTGGGGGTATGACAGTGGGCGCTATGTAAAGGAGAGGAGTGTGGAGGGTATGACAGTGGGCACAATGTATAGGAGAGGAGTAGTGTGGTGGATATGACAGTGGGCGCTATGTATAGGAGAGGAGTGTGGAGGGTATGACAGTGGGCACTATGTACAGGAGAGGAGTGTGGAGGGTATGACAGTGGGCACTATGTATAGGAGAGGAGTGTGGAGGGTATGACAGTGGGCACTATGTATAGGAGAGGAGTGTGGAGGGTATGACAGTGGGCACTACTTACAGGAGAGGAGTTTGGAGGGTATGACAGTGGGCACTATGTACAGAAGAGGAGTGTGGAGGGTATGACAGTGGGCGGTATGTACAGGAGAGGAGTGTGGAGGGTATGACAGTGGGCACTATATATACGAGAGGAGTGTGGAGGGTATGACAGTGGGCACTATGTACAGGAGAGGAATGTGGAGGGTATGACAGTGGGTACTATGTATAGGAGAGGAGTGTGGAGGGTATGACAGTGGGCACTATGTATAGGAGGGGAGTGTGGAGGGTATGACAGTGGGCACTATGTACAGGAGAGGAGTGTGGAGGGTATGACAGTGGGCACTATGTATAGGAGAGGAGTGTGGGGGGTATGACAGTGGGCACTATGTATAGCATAGGTGTGCGCAGCCTATTGCATTAGGGTGTGCACCCCAAAGCTCAAACATATATATGTGTGCGAATGTGTATATATACAAAAGGTGTCAGTAGAGCAGTGAATGGTGTCATAAGGGCAGATATTGGTGGTGTCAGTAGGGCAGTTACAATATTATTTTAATAATTTTTTACATTTTTTTTACAAGAAAAAAAATAGATTTTTTTAAATTTGGTGAAATATCAGTGGACTAAACATTGGAAATATGCACCACACGGGGTGATTAGGGTGTGCCCAGGCACACCTGGCACACCCTGTGCGCACGCCTATGATGTATAGGAGAGGAGTGTGGAGGGTATGACAGTGGGCACTATGTATAGGAGAGGAGTGTGGAGGGTATGACAGTGGGCACTATGTATAGGAGAGGAGTGTGGGGGGTATGACAGTGGGCACTATGTATAGGAGAGGAGTGTGGAGGGTATGACAGTGGGCACTATGTTGTTAGGTGCAACTTTTAAATAAGTTGCTTATAGTTTATATTGCTTTGCCAAATTATTGCTTCATATAGGAATTAAGACACAGAGTCAGGTATGTCTGTATCAAAGTTCTGAGCATCCCCAAAAGGACTGCTCCCTTTACTTCTTTTATAGGCAGTTACAAAAGCAGTAATCTTATCGGCATTACCAAATGAGGTTAAGGTACAAAGAGTTTCTCATCAGCGAACATGTAATGATTATTCAGCAGTTCCAAATTCCATCTAGATACAGATTGATAGAACAATTGATACGTACACAGGTAAGAAAGGAGCACAAACAATTTAAATAGAACAATTGATACGTACACAGGTAAGAAAGGAGCACAAACAATTTAAATAGAACAATTGATACGTACACAGGTAAGAAAGGAGCACAAACAATTTAAATAGAACAATTGATACGTACACAGGTAAGAAAGGAGCACAAACAATTTAAATAGAACAATTGATACGTACACAGGTAAGAAAAAAACAGAAACAATTAAAGTGGAACTCTAAGTCATTATTTCAACCCTATCAATTTCCCCCTTTGACATCATCCTCTCCTTCCCCCTGGGTCCTCATGAATAAGTTCTAGTCAGTTTTTCCCCAGAGTCCTTTCCCTGACCGCGAGTTGTCAGAGGGGTAGAACCCATCCCCCTAGGTATTACCAACATCTTAAAATTCAAGAAGAGGAGTTTTATAGGAGTAGGGTGATGTCAATACACATTTATCGGTATGCCCTGTCTATTCTCCTAATTTTCCTATTTATTTTCCTGTATACACATATATTTGTGATTGTAAGTGATATTAATATTAGAATAATAATTACCACTGGACTTAACAACCAGTGAAAGGTGTTGGTTGCTGTAGAAGACATTCCACTAAATATATCCCACCAATGTGGTGCAGTATCCTGTTGTATCTGTGAGGAAAGATGTACTAGTCTATCTTTGTCAATAATTGCGGATACAAGGTTATTCTGTAGGGTATGTTTTAGTGTCTCTATGTGTTGTCTTAACAACTCTGATTGTTCCAAAACCTGTTTTAATGGGTCTAAAGAAATTATAAAGGGTGTAGTGTCAGTGAGATTATGTACCTCATAGACTGAAGAGAATACCTTATCGGCGTCTGGTTCAAAAAGATAGGTGTCGTTACCCCATTGTAATATTTTAATCTTTTTTAAACATCCCGCAAACGGCGCCAATTTATTTAATGCTGACATGGTGCGGTTATCATTAGTAATGATACAAATATGCTGGGGTCCTATTTCTATGAATCTATTGTTCACATTTATCGGTGTTCTTTGCATTTTGCATATGCTAGTTTGGTATTTTAACAAGCAAGGTTCATATACTGGGGAACTTCTGCCACATACCATTCCCTTATTGGTTCCTTCACATAGAGTTAAATCATGGGTTCTGTTTCCTTTATCTACATATTTCCCATATATTTCTGGATACCAAAACTCGTCATTAATTACTAATGGCATGACCACTATTTTACACATTTCCATTACATCTGCTACCCGGTATGCTTCAAACCTTCCTACACACCATTTCTCCTCACATTCTATCTTATCCCCTTTTACTTGGAACCATACACCATCGTCAGGTAGACCTTTAAAATATTTCATCCAGGTATGATAATTTCCCAACTGAAGTTCAGTCCTGGCCCTATTTATTTGTATATGATAGGATAAGAGGTTAAAAGAGCACTGTGTGAAATTTACAAACTGTTGACTTTGATTCCACAGCTGGAGCTCTGCTCCTATCGTGTGATTTATTAACCCTCCCAAAAATTGTAATAGGGGTATTTCTTGCAGTTGGGTTTCAAAAGTGGTGGGTAACCATAGTCCCAATAGTGTGTCGTACCATTCTCGTTTATACCTACACTCCGGTATCGGGGGAAAGGTGATATTGAATTTTATTTTTGTTTTCTGTTGTGATGTTGATACATTTATGCAAGTGTTTGGTACGGGTGTTAATATGGAAGATTCAATTGTTGGCGTTACTTCTTCCTCCATTTGTATGTGAAACCCATAGGACTGTGCATTCCAATACCACCCATCATTTCTCTCTTCCCTCCACCAAGATGCACAGAGAAAAGTACTGGATTGATTAACGGTAATATCTGTCAGATTAAACATCCCTTCGGTTATATTCCCTCCTTCTGCCATGACTGTTAATATTTGGTACATTTGTCCCACTACCCGTTCCCGGGCTTGTTTCCATGTCTGTGAAAGGGATATTTTATGACACCTATGGTTCTTACTATTGTTAAAGGGGAAACCCATATTATCGTTCCACTGGAAAGTTACAGTTACTTCTGAGAGGGGGTCTGCCTGTATCCATGCTATACCTACATCTACATGAAACGGTCGCCTATGTCCTTCAACAGTATAATTACCCACAGTGTAATCCTTATTTATCTCATATCCTGATACATTTGCTACTTTAGGATCATCTATACTCCATTCAAAAGTCATTGTTTCCTCTACCTCAAGTACATTAATACCAGGAGTCCATGCATATATTTGTAAAACAACAATCTTCAACAAAAAATATGTAAGTAGATATTTCATCATGTTGTTTTCTCGGGTTGTTTCTTGCAATGTGATGCGTGTATCCAGGTAGGTTTTCCTTCCAGCTTTACTGAGGTGGCTGTGGTCAAGAGTACTTGGTAAGGACCTTCAAACCTGGGTTCCAATGTCTTTCTGGTGTGTTTCTTTACATATACATAATCCCCTGGTAGCAGTGTATGTGTACCTGTTATTGAATTAGGGTCTGGAAGAGAAGAATACACACTTTTGTGGATCTTAGTTAGACGTTGTTGTAATTGTATCACATATGCAGTCAAACTATCACATTGCAATTGCATACTCTGTGGAAAGTATAAACCCAATCTAGGTGCATTCCCAAAAAGTATCTCATATGGGGATAATCCTGTCTTTCCTGTTGGAGTGTACCTTATAGAGAACAAAGCCAAAGGCAGGCATTCTGGCCAAGGCTTGTTTAACTCTTGCATGGCTTTTTGTATTTTTAACTTTATTGTCCCATTTACTCTCTCCACTGATCCTGAACTCTGTGGGTGGTAAGGGGTGTGAAAACTTTGTTGAACCCCTAACATGGTCATCACATTCTGCATGATTTCTCCTGTAAAGTGTGTCCCCCTATCTGATTCTATGGTTTCAGGAAGACCAAACCTAGGTATTAACTCAGTGATCAGTTTCTTAGCTGTGGCTTTAGCTGTAGCCGATTTTACTGGATAACTTTCGGGCCAACCTGAGAATAAATCGATACACACGAGGACAAATTCAAAAGGGCCGCTCTTAGGCATTTGTATGTAATCAATCTGCAGTCTCTGGAAGGGGTATTGGGCCCGGACCTGGTGTTTACGTGGGGTTTTTACTCTCTGTCCTGGGTTATTCAGGAGACAGATTTGGCAGGCTGCACAGTAGTTTCTTGTAGTGCTACTGAATCCAGGGGCGAGCCATCCTTGGTTCACAATCCTATACATGGAATTGGAACTGACATGTGTGGGTAGGTGAACTGCCGCTGCCATTGCTGGGTACAGAGAGGCAGGTAGGCATACTTTGCCTCCCTCCATACATTGTCAAGGTCTGGTGCTGCTCCCATCCTGGCCCACTTATCTTTCTCGCTCTCCCCTGCTTGCTCCTGTAATTTACTCAGCTGCTGCCATGTTGGTTCTGGGATACTCACCTCTACCGCTGCTAAGGTCTCAGGGCTTCCTTCCCCTAGAGCTGCCTGTTTTGCAGTCAAATCTGCAAATGCATTTCCTTTTGCCTCAATTGTTTTTGCGCTCGTGTGTGCCGCTATCTTCATAATGGCTACTCGTTTAACCTTTTGAAGATTGTTCAGGACTCTCTTAATCCCTTCTCCATGTTTTACAGGTGTACCTGCTGCTGTCAGATAACCTCTAGCCCTCCATATGTGGCCATAATCATGCGCTACACCATAAGCGTAAGCGGAGTCAGTGTAAATATTCCCTTCTCGCCCTTTTAAGTATTCTAGGGCTTGTTCTAAAGCTTTTAATTCTGCTTCTTGTGCTGACATGTGGGCTGGTAAGGGCTGTGCTTCAATTACCTGCGTATCAGTCACTACAGCATACCCTGTGTAATATTTACCCTTGTCATCAGCAAACCTACTACCATCTATATACAAGGTGTGCTCAGCATTTAAAATCGGTGTATCTGTAACATGTGGGAATCCCATTGTCTCCTGTTCCATGAGCTGAAAACAATCGTGCTGATCTACTTCTTTAAACAAAAGAGTGTCAGTGTCCTCATTTCTTTTCTCACTAGTACTATTAGTACTATCATTCCCCCTTGCCAAATCTGGTGACTGAAGAGGCAAAAAGGTGGCCAAATTTAAGGTTGTACAGCGCTGAAAAGTAACATTTGGAGGTAAGAGTAAAGTACACTGTAATCTTAATTGCCTAGCCATTGAAATGTGTTTGGGCTGTACCTGAGACAAGATTGCATGTATGTCATGTGTGGTATGCACTACGACTGGATTGTCTAGAACAATCTCTGATGACTTATCTATGATAATTGACACTGCAGCTACCGCCCGTACACAAGACGGTGAACCTCTAGATACTGGATCTAATGCTGCTGAAAAGTAAGCGACTGGTCTTTGTTTTACATGTGCCTGTGTCAGAACACCTGTGGCGTGTCCAGTGATCTCAGCAATGTACAGATTAAATATCTTGGTGTAATCTGGTATACCAATAGCCGGGGCAGAAATCAACAACTTTTTCAAAGTGATAAACGATTCATAAGCTACTTCTGTAAGCATATACGGTACAATTTTCAAACAATCGTATAATGGCTGCATCAAAGCGCTAGCATGTGGTATCCACTGTCTACAATATGACACGATACCTAAAAAACATACGCAATTGTTTGAAATTCCGTGGGGGTAACATTCCCTTTATCACTTGAACCCTCTCCTCTGTGAGATGTCTCGTACCCTGTGATATACAATGTCCCAAAAAGATAACTTTTTCCTGACACACTTGCAACTTTTTCTTATTAACCTTGCAACCTTTTTCTGCCAAAAATCGCAACAAATTAAGGGTGGTGTGCAGACTTTCAGTCTTTCACTTATCTGTGGAATTAATCCTTCCATAACCTGTCTATTGAAGGCTCGGATTGTGACTGGCAGGGCCAAGTCCATTCCCTCATCTGCCATCATACTTTCTATAGATAAGTAAAATTCTGATACAGTCTGTCCTGGCATTTGTTTCATGGGTGATATTGACCCCCCCTCTTGTTGTTTTGCCTGACAGAAAGCTTCTAATCTAGCAATAAAAGGGGCCCTTGAGTCTATGTGTCTGATGTGTCCTGTCTCTAAATTGCCATCCCCCTCAGCTCAGTCTGCAGGTCGGTCATAAACTGGTTAAACAGGGTCAAAGTCATTTTGTGTCTGCATAGATCCTCCCCATCCTGCCAGGTCGCTTCATGTGTATTCATTAACTGTGTCACAAATCTACAAAAAGCAGCTGGCTTTGCTACCGGGTCTGGGGCGCTCTGTATTAATGCCATAAGGGTGTCTGCCGACCATGGTGCCCAAGTCCTTATTTGCATTCTACGAGTGACAGTAGGCGGGGCATTTGGATGGGCTGCTTGTCCAAATTCTGGATTGTTTACCTGAACAATGCGTGTATCAGTGCGTACGGGAGCTACAGTTTCTGGATGAGGTTTTTGTGCCCCACAATGCACACATTCTACTGCCCATTCTGGGTTTTGTGCTCCACAATCCTGACAAACCCATCCTCTCCCCTCAAGTACCGGATATATCTTGTGTGGTTTGCGTTCTACGTCAGTGTATGGGGGTGGGATGGCTGAGCTGGGAGCCTCGACATTTTTTGTTCTTCTATCTTTCATATCCCAACCATCACAATCTGGATTATACTTCCACCCCTCTTCTTTCGCTCTATTTGAGACCTTAATTAAGCATTGAACCTGAGGCATCCATTGCTTCTCTAACACCTCTCCTTGTCTGTCCCTTTTTATTTCACTCCATACATCTGGGTCTAAGCCCGCTGCTCCTTTCACCTTAAATTTACGAAGGACATCCTTTAAGTCCTGTGCTTCGGTTTTCCCATAAATGTTCTTAATTATCTGTGGCACCGTATAGTGCGCCACAATTCCCTGACGGGGTTTTGTGTTCCTCTGGCCCATTCTAACAGTCCTGCCTAGGTAGCGTGTGGGACACTTAGTGTACAATATAATGCGGCTACAACATATACAAGAATGAATAATTACTTTATATGCTAGCCCAATAGCAAACCAGCTAAGTTACACTAGTTCCTCGTTGCCTTCCTCCTAGGGTGCTAGAATTCTAGAAACCTCTCCGGAATGAGATTTCTGAAACCGAATTACTTTATATGCTAGCCCAATAATAAATAATTACTTTATATGCTAGCCCAATAACAAACCAGAATGTGGCTACAACATATACAAAAATGCGGCTACAACATATACAAGCATTCCTTTAAGTGGCCAGGTATCCGACTAGATCTCGGGACTTTGTTGAGACCTTATTCCCTCCCCGTATCTGGGAATCCCTCTCATACACTCTTATCCCTGCTTTATGGAGCAGACAGGGCTTATACTCTCAACCCGTCTATGGTTTATGAGTTATGCCGCGTACACACGGTCGGACTTTTCGTCTACAAAAGTCCAACAGCCTGTCCGACAGACTTCCGGCGGACTTCCGGCGGACTTTCGGCGGACTTGCAGCAGACTTTCTAACGAATGGACTTGCCTACACATGACCACACAAAAGTCCGACGGATTCGTACGTGATGACGTACACCGGACTAAAATAAGGAAGTTCATAGCCAGTAGCCAATAGCTGCCCTAGCATGGGTTTTTGTCCGTCGGACTAGCACACAGACCATCGGATTTCGGGGTCCGTCGTAGTTACGACGTAAAGATTTGAAGCATGTTTCAAATCTAAAGTCCGTCGGATTTGAGGCTGAAAAAGTCTGCTGAAAGTCCGGAGAAGCCCACACACGATCGGATTACCAGCCAGCTTTAGTCCGTCGGCGTCCGTTGGACTTTTGTAGATGAAAAGTCCGACCGTGTGTACGCGGCATTAGATGTGAGGTTAAGCATAAGCGTCAGACCCCCAAGCTCACAAGCCCTCAGGTTCCCAATCGTGTGAGGTAAGGCGCATTCCGTTGCTTAGTTCGGCAATCCCCTTCTAACTCATACCATCCTTGACAAGGCTCATTCACTTTCTCAACAAGACAGACAAGACAGACACAGATAACAAAACAAACAAATAATTCCAGCAATATAAACGAAAATATGCAGTAATTCTAGACTCACCACTACAGAGGCTGGTGTTTTAAAACCAGGAGAACCGTAACTGACAGAACGGATAGGCACAAATCAGGGGAGCACAGAATATAAGAAAAATAAAGCTTTTTCTTACCTGCGCAGGTTTTTTTTTTGATCTGTGGTTCCCGGAATGCCTGTCTTTTTGTTCCGTCAGCCGCGTTCGTCCACCTCTTGTAGTATCATCGGTGAGTCCCTGTTCGGGCGCCAAAATGTTAGGTGCAACTTTTAAATAAGTTGCTTATAGTTTATATTGCTTTGCCAAATTATTGCTTCATATAGGAATTAAGACACAGAGTCAGGTATGTCTGTATCAAAGTTCTGAGCATCCCCAAAAGGACTGCTCCCTTTACTTCTTTTATAGGCAGTTACAAAAGCAGTAATCTTATCGGCATTACCAAATGAGGTTAAGGTACAAAGAGTTTCTCATCAGCGAACATGTAATGATTATTCAGCAGTTCCAAATTCCATCTAGATACAGATTGATAGAACAATTGATACGTACACAGGTAAGAAAGGAGCACAAACAATTTAAATAGAACAATTGATACGTACACAGGTAAGAAAGGAGCACAAACAATTTAAATAGAACAATTGATACGTACACAGGTAAGAAAAAAACAGAAACAATTAAAGTGGAACTCTAAGTCATTATTTCAACCCTATCAATGTATAGGAGAGGAGTGTGGAGGGTATGACAGTGGGCACAATGTATAGCAGACAATGATGTAGGAATCTGGGAAGGAAAAATGGAAAGGTTTGTGGAAGGATGTTTAGGGACTGCGTAGTGGTGAAGCGGGCCATGCATGAATTGAAATTTACCCAATTAAGCAGGGATCTATGTATGGGCTAGCTGGTTTTACACAAGTCAATCCATTAATCGACTTGAGTACAACCAGCCTGTCAGGTTTTTCCCAAAACAGTCAGTGCTGCCAGCTATAGTTAGCAACACTGATCATTAGACATGTGCGCCGTCAATAAATTTGTTTCGTTTCGTTCCGTTTCTTATTAGCCGTTAATTCGTATTTCGTAATTTGTGTCCGAAATTCAATTTGGATTCAATTTGGATGCTTCCGAATGAACTAATTTTCGGAAATTCGTATGAATTTTCGATTCGTACTAAACGAACTGCACATGTCTACTGATCATTGTATTGTGTGGGTTGGGAAGGCTCCCCACTGGCAGAACACAATATCACTGTGGGAGTGATGCCCCCATCCACAGGTCAGCAGGTGAGAGGGTGTGTGGGGACAGGCTGGGGAGAGAGGTCTGTCAGCGGGTGGGGTGTGAGGTCTGTCAGCAGGGTGGTGTGAGGTGGTCATAGAGGGATATCAATCAGTGGGTGGGGGGAGTAACTTGGAGCGATATCTTTTGGAGTAGGGTCTGTCATCTTCAGGTTGGGAAATGGTCACCTGTGATAGAAGTTGAAGGGAGATGGCTAAAATGGGAAGTGGCTGGGGAGTGACCTGGTTGGTGGGGAGTGACCTGGTTGGTGAGGAGTGACCTGGTTGGTGGGGAGTGACCTGGTTGGTGAGGAGTGACCTGGTTGGTGAGGAATGACCTGGTTGGTGAGGAGTGACCTGGTTGGTGAGGAGTGACCTGGTTGGTGGGGAGTGACCTGGTTGGTGAGGAGTGACTTGGTTGTGGTTGGTGAGGAGTGACCTGGTTGGTGAGGAGTGACCTGGTTGGTGGGGAGTGACCTGGTTGGTGAGGAGTGACCTGGTTGGTAGGGAGTGACCTGGTTGGTGAGGAATGACCTGGTTGGTGAGGAGTGACCTGGTTGGTGAGGAGTGACCTGGTTGGTGGGGAGTGACCTGGTTGGTGAGGAGTGACTTGGTTGTGGTTGGTGAGGAGTGACCTGGTTGGTGAGGAGTGACCTGGTTGGTGGGGAGTGACCTGGTTGGTGAGGAGTGACCTGGTTGGTAGGGAGTGACCTGGTTGGTGAGGAGTGACCTGGTTGGTGGGGAGTGACCTGGTTGGTGAGGAGTGACCTGGTTGGTGGGGAGTGACCTGGTTGGTAGGGAGTGACCTGGTTGGTGAGGAGTGACCTGGTTGGTGGGGAGTGACCTGGTTGGTGAGGAGTGACCTGGTTGGTGAGGAGTGACCTGGTTGGTGGGGAGTGACCTGGTTGGTAGGGAGTGACCTGGTTGGTGAGGAGTGACCTGGTTGGTGGGGAGTGACCTGGTTGGTGAGGAGTGACCTGGTTGGTGAGGAGTGACCTGGTTGGTGGGGAGTGACCTGGTTGATGAGGAGTGACTTGGTTGTGGTTGGTGAGGAGTGACCTGGTTGGTGAGGAGTGACCTGGTTGGTGGGGAGTGACCTGGTTGGTGAGGAGTGACCTGGTTGGTAGGGAGTGACCTGGTTGGTGAGGAGTGACCTGGTTGGTGGAGAGTGACCTGGTTGGTGAGGAGTGACCTGGTTGGTGGGGAGTGACCTGGTTGGTGAGGAGTGACCTGGTTGGTGAGGAATGACCTGGTTGGTGAGGAGTGACCTGGTTGGTGAGGAGTGACCTGGTTGGTGGGGAGTGACCTGGTTGGTGAGGAGTGACTTGGTTGTGGTTGGTGAGGAGTGACCTGGTTGGTGAGGAGTGACCTGGTTGGTGGGGAGTGACCTGGTTGGTAGGGAGTGACCTGGTTGGTGAGGAGTGACCTGGTTGGTGGGGAGTGACCTGGTTGGTGAGGAGTGACCTGGTTGGTGAGGAGTGACCTGGTTGGTGGGGAGTGACCTGGTTGGTAGGGAGTGACCTGGTTGGTGAGGAGTGACCTGGTTGGTGGGGAGTGACCTGGTTGGTGAGGAGTGACCTGGTTGGTGAGGAGTGACCTGGTTGGTGAGGCATGACCTGGTTGGTGGAGAGTGACCTGGTTGGTGAGGAGTGACCTGGTTGGTGAGGAATGACCTGGTTGGTGGGGAGTGACCTGCTTGGTGATGAGTGTGAAATGGATGATGTGTTTCAAGTTTCTTTCACATTTGCGGTAATGCTTACTGCCCTCTGAAAAGAGATCTGTGGTGGATTGCTTTTCAACGAGTGGTATAGCAGCAGCTGACAGGCGTTCATGAGGTGCTACTACCACCTCCCTTTTTTTTTTACATTGCTGAATGGCAGTTTTAGCCTTCAGCTACATACACAGACCAGTGGGGGAAATTTCTCTGGCGCTGACAGCTACCGCAACACCCGAGGCTGGGTAAAAGCCTAAGGCACGTTGGGTCTCTGTGAAAGGAGACCTAGGGAGCTGGTAAGTGGCAGTATTATCTGTCTTGGAGGCACTTTTTTCAACATACCCTCACACTCATCACGTCCAGTGTTGGAAGTGCATGTCACTATTTATGAAAAATCTTTAATCCATCCCCTGGAAGAGTGTCTATATCAGTGGACTTATTGCTTTTTTGAAAAAGAATTTTTTTGTAATGGACCTATACATTTAAAATCTAAGTTTTATGGAATGTTTTTGATATAATTTTTCACTATTTTATTGTGCACTGATCACGGGTGTTAGTGAATACTTTTCATATAAGTGTAATGATGACTCACAAAGATTCAGGCAAGGAAGTTTAATATACAGCGCAGCTTATTATTTTGAATGTACGCTATGTACCGAGTGTAGAGTTCAGGGGCGCGCTATGTACAGAGTGCAGAGTTTAGGGGTGCGCTATGTTCAGAGTTCAGGGGTGCACTACGTACAGAGTGCAGAGTTCAGGGGTGCGCTATGTACAGAGTGCAGAGTTCAGGGGTGCGCTATGTACAGAGTGCAGAGTTCAGGGGTGCGCTATGTACAGAGAGCAGAATTCAGTGGTGCGCTATGTACAGAGTGCAGAGTTCAGGGGTGCACTATGTACAGAGTGCAGAGTTCAGGGGTGCGCTATGTACAGAGAGCAGAATTCAGCGGTGCGCCATGTACAGAGTGCGGAGTTCAGTGGTGCGCTATGTGCAGAGCGCAGAGTTCGGGGGTGCGCTATGTACAGAGTGCAGAGTTCAGTAGTTCGCTATGTACAGGGTGCAGAGTTCAGGGGTACTCTATGTACAGAGTGCAGAGTTCAGGGGTGCGCTACGTACAGAGTTCAGAAGTGCGCTATGTACAGGGTGCAGAGTTCAGGGGTGCGCTATGTACAGAGTGCAGAGTTCAGGAGTGCAATATGTACAGAGTGCAGAGTTCAATGGTGCGCTATGTGCAGAGTACAGAATTCAGGGGTGCGCTATGTACAGAGTGCAGAGTTCAAGAGTGTGCTATGTAAAGGGTGCAGAGTTCAGGGGTGTGCTATGTACAGAGTGTAGAGTTCAGGGGCGCGCTATGTACAGAGTGCAGAGTTCAGGGGTGCGCTATGTGCAGAGTTCAGGGGTGCACTATGTACAGAGTGCAGAGTTCAGGGGTGCACTATGTACAGAGTACAGAGTTCAGGAGTGTGGGAAGGGTGCATATGGGATGCCCAGTTGATCAAAGAAACTTGTAGGGACTTGCAACTATATACAATCCAGTATATACATTCTACCTCCAGCACACATTTGCTTGCAGACTATTACTCCCAGGACCAGCTAGCACAGGTTTCAGACTTAGCACAGTCTCAGAGGTGTGCTATGTACAGAGTGCAGAGCTCAGAGGGTGCACTATGTGCAGTGTTCAGGGGTGTGCTATGTACAAAATGCAGGGTTCAGGGGTGAGCTATGTGCAGAGTTCAGGGGTGCTCTATGTACAGAGTGCAGAGTTCTGGGGTGCGGTATGTGCAGAGTTCAGGGGTGCACTATGTACAGAGTGCAGAGTTCAATGGTGAGCTATGTGCAGAGTGCAGAGTTCAATGGTGCGCTATGTGCAGAGGGCAGAGTTCAGGGGTGCGCTATGTGCAGAGTGCAGAGTTCAGTGGTGCGCTATGTACAGAGTGCAGAGTTCAGGGGTGCGGTATGTGCAGAGTTCAGGGGTGCACTATGTACAGAGTGCAGAGTTCAGGGGTGCGCTATGTGCAGAGGGCAGAGTTCAGGGGTGTGCTATGTGCAGAGTTCAGGGGTGCGCTATGTACAGAGTGCAGAGATCAGGAGTGCGCTATGTACAGAGTGCAGAGTTCAGGGGTGCTCTATGTACAGAGTGCAGACTTCAGGGGTGCACTATGTGCAGAGTTCAGGGGTGCACTATACAGAGTGCAGAGTTCAGGGGTACGCTATGTACAGAGTGCAGAGTTCAGGAGTGCGGGAAGGGTGCATATGGGATACCCAGTTGATCAAAGAAACTTGATCAAAGGGACTTGCAACTATATACAATCCAGTATACATTCTACCACCAGCACACACTTGCTTGCAGACTAGTACTCCCAGGACCAGCTATCACAGGTTTTAGACTTAGCACAGTCTCAGAGGGGTGCTATGTACAGAGTGCAGAGTTCAGGAGTGCGTTATGTGTAGAGTTCAGCGGTGCGCTATGTACAAAATGCAGGGTTCAGGGGTGCGCTATGTGCAGAGTTCAGGGGTGCGCTATGTACCAAGTGTAGAGTTCAGGGGCGCGCTATGTACAGAGTGCAGAGTTCAGGGGTGTGCTAAGTACAGAGTTCAGAAGTGCGCTATGTACAGGGTGCAGAGTTCAGGGGTGCGCTATGTACAGAGTGCAGAGTTCAGGAGTGCAATATGTACAGAGTGCAGAGTTCAATGGTGCGCTATGTGCAGAGTACAGAATTCAGGGGTGCGCTATGTACAGAGTGCAGAGTTCAAGAGTGTGCTATGTAAAGGGTGCAGAGTTCAGGGGTGTGCTATGTACAGAGTGTGGAGTTCAGGGGCGCGCTATGTACAGAGTGCAGAGTTTAGGGGTGCGCTATGTACAGAGTGCAGAGTTCAGGGGTGCGCTATGTGCAGAGTTCAGGGGTGCACTATGTACAGAGTGCAGAGTTCAGGGGTATGCTATGTACAGAGTACAGAGTTCAGGAGTGTGGGAAGGGTGCATATGGGATGCCCAGTTGATCAAAGAAACTTGTAGGGACTTGCAACTATATACAATCCAGTATATACATTCTACCTCCAGCACACATTTGCTTGCAGACTATTACTCCCAGGACCAGCTAGCACAGGTTACAGACTTAGCACAGTCTCAGAGGTGTGCTATGTACAGAGTGCAGAGCTCAGAGGGTGCACTATGTGCAGCGTTCAGGGGTGTGCTATGTACAAAATGCAGGGTTCAGGGGTGAGCTATGTGCAGAGTTTAGGGGTGCTCTATGTAAAGAGTGCAGAGTTCTGGGGTGCGGTATGTGCAGAGTTCAGGGGTGCACTATGTACAGAGTGCAGAGTTCAATGGTGCGCTATGTGCAGAGTGCAGAGTTCAGTGGTGCGCTATGTGCAGAGGGCAGAGTTCAGGGGTGCGCTATGTGCAGAGTGCAGAGTTCAGTGGTGCGCTATGTACAGAGTGTAGAGTTCAGGGGTGCGGTATGTGCAGAGTTCAGGGGTGCACTATGTACAGAGTGCAGAGTTCAATGGTGCGCTATGTGCAGAGGGCAGAGTTCAGGGGTGTGCTATGTGCAGAGTTCAGGGGTGCGCTATGTACAGAGTGCAGAGTTCAGGAGTGCGCTATGTACAGAGTGCAGAGTTCAGGGGTGCTCTATGTACAGAGTGCAGACTTCAGGGGTGCACTATGTGCAGAGTTCAGGGGTGCACTATACAGAGTGCAGAGTTCAGGGGTACGCTATGTACAGAGTGCAGAGTTCAGGAGTGCGGGAAGGGTGCATATGGGATACCCAGTTGATCAAAGAAACTTGATCAAAGGGACTTGCAACTATATACAATCCAGTATACATTCTACCACCAGCACACACTTGCTTGCAGACTCCCAGGACCAGCTATCACAGGTTTTAGACTTAGCACAGTCTCTGAGGGGTGCTATGTACAGAGTGCAGAGTTCAGGAGTGCCTTATGTGTAGAGTTCAGCGGTGCTCTATGTACAAAATGCAAGGTTCAGGGGTGCGCTATGTGCAGAGTTCAGGGGTGCGCTATGTACCGAGTGTAGAGTTCAGGGGCGCGCTATGTACAGAGTGCAGAGTTCAGGGGTGTGCTATGTACAGAGAGCAGAATTCAGCGGTGTGCTATGTACAGAGTGCAGAGTTCAGTGGTGTGCTATGTGCAGAGTTCGGGGGTGCGCTATGTACAGAGTGCAGAGTTCAGTAGTGCACTATGTACAGGTTGCAGAGTTCAGGGGTACTCTATGTACAGAGTGCAGAGTTCAGGGGTGCGCTACGTACAGAGTTCAGAAGTGCGCTATGTACAGGGTGCAGAGTTCAGGGGTGCGCTATGTACAGAGTGCAGAGTTCAGGAGTGCGATATGTACAGAGTGCAGAGTTCAATGGTGCGCTATGTGCAGAGTACAGAATTCAGGGGTGCGCTATGTACAGAGTTCAAGAGTGTGCTATGTAAAGGGTGCAGAGTTCAGGGGTGCGCTATGTACAGAGTGTAGAGTTCAGGGGCGCGCTATGTACAGAGTGCAGAGTTCAGGGGTGCGCTATGTGCAGAGTTCAGGGGTGCACTATGTACAGAGTGCAGAGTTCAGGGGTGCAGGAAGGGTGCATATAGGATGCCCAGTTGATCAAAGAAACTTGTAGGGACTTGCAACTATATACAATCCAGTATATACATTCTACCTCCAGCACACATTTGCTTGCAGACTATTACTCCCAGGACCAGCTAGCACAGGTTTTAGACTTAGCACAGTCTCAGAGGTATGCTATGTACAGAGTGCAGAGTTCAGGGGTGCACTATGTGCAGCGTTCAGGGGTGTGCTATGTACAAAATGCAGGGTTCGGGGGTGAGCTATGTGCAGAATTCAGGGGTGCTCTATGTACAGAGTGCAGAGTTCTGGGGTGTGGTATGTGCAGAGTTCAGGGGTGTGCTATGTGCAGAGTTCAGGGGTGCACTATGTACACAGTGCAGAGTTCAATGGTGCACTATGTGCAGAGGGCAGAGTTCAGGGGTGCGCTATGTGCAGAGGGCAGAGTTCAGGGGTGCGCTATGTGCAGAGTGCAGAGTTCAGTGGTGCGCTATGTACAGAGTGCAGGGGTGCGGTATGTGCAGAGTTCAGGGGTGTGCTATGTGTAGAGTTTAGGGGTGCACTATGTACAGAGTGCAGAGTTCAATGGTGCGCTATGTGCAGAGGGCAGAGTTCAGGGGTGTGCTATGTGCAGAGTTAGGGGGTGCGCTATGTACAGAGTGCAGAGTTCAGGGGTGCGCTATGTACAGAGTGCAGAGTTTAGGGGTGTACTACGTACAGAGTTCAGGAGTGCGCTATGTACAGGGTGCAGAGTTCAGGGGTGTGCTATGTACAGAGTGCAGAGTTCAGGAGTGCGCTATGTACAGAGTGCAGAGTTCAATGGTGCGCTATGTGCAGAGTGCAGATTTCAGGGGTGCGCTATGCACAGATTGCAGAGTTCAGGAGTGCGCTATGTAAAAGGTGCAGAGTTCAGGGGTGCACTATGTACAGAGTGCAGAGTTTAGGGGTGTTCTATGTACAGAGTGCAGGGTTCAGGGGTGCGCTATGTACAGAGTGCAGAGTTCAGGAGTGCGCTATGTAAAGGGTGCAGAGTACAGGGTTGCGCTATGTACAGAGTGCAGAGTTCAGGGGTATGCTATGTACAGAGTGCAGAGTTCAGGGGCGCGCTATGTACAGAGTTCAGAGTTCAGGGGTGCGCTATGTACAGGGTGCAGAGTTCAGGGGTTCGGGAAGGGTGCATATAGGATGCCCAGTTGATCAAAGAAACTTGTAAGGACTTGCAACTATATACAATCCAGTATATACATTCTACCTCCAGCACACATTTGCTTGCAGACTATTACTCCCAGGGCCAGCTAGCACAGGTTTTAGACTTAGCACAGTCTCAGAGGTATGCTATGTACAGAGTGCAGAGTTCAGGGGTGCACTATGTGCAGCGTTCAGGGGTGTGCTATGTACAAAATGCAGGGTTTGGGGGGTGAGCTATGTGCAGAATTCAGGGGTGCTCTATGTACAGAGTGCAGAGTTCTGGGGTGCGGTATGTGCAGAGTTCAGGGGTGTGCTATGTGCAGAGTTCAGGGGTGCACTATGTACAGAGTGCAGAGTTCAATGTTGCATTATGTGCAGAGTGCAGAGTTCAATGGTGCGCTATGTGCAGAGGGCAGAGTTCAGGGGTGCGCTATGTGCAGAGTGCAGAGTTCAGTGGTGTGCTATGTACAGAGTGCAGGGGTGCGGTATGTGCAGAGTTCAGGGTTGTGCTATGTGCAGAGTTTAGGGGTGCACTATGTACAGAGTGCAGAGTTCAATGGTGCGCTATGTGCAGAGGGCAGAGTTCAGGGGTGTGCTATGTGCAGAGTTCAGGGGTGCGCTATGTACAGAGTGCAGAGTTCAGGGGTGCGCTATGTACAGAGTGCAGAGTTTAGGGGTGTACTACGTACAGAGTTCAGGAGTGCGCTATGTACAGGGTGCAGAGTTCAGGGGTGTGCTATGTACAGAGTGCAGAGTTCAGGAGTGCGCTATGTACAGAGTGCAGAGTTCAGTGGTGCGCTATGTGCAGAGTGCAGATTTCAGGGGTGCGCTATGCACAGATTGCAGAGTTCAGGAGTGCGCTATGTAAAAGGTGCAGAGTTCAGGGGTGCACTATGTACAGAGTGCAGAGTTTAGGGGTGTTCTATGTACAGAGTGCAGGGTTCAGGGGTGCGCTATGTACAGAGTGCAGAGTTCAGGAGTGCGCTATGTAAAGGGTGCAGAGTACAGGGTTGCGCTATGTACAGAGTGCAGAGTTCAGGGGTATGCTATGTACAGAGTGCAGAGTTCAGGGGCGCGCTATGTACAGAGTTCAGAGTTCAGGGGTGTGCTATGTGCAGAGTTCAGGGGTGCACTATGTACAGAGTGCAGAGTTCAGGGGTGCAGGAAGGGTGCATATAGGATGCCCAGTTGATCAAAGAAACTTGTAGGGACTTGCAACTATATACAATCCCGTATATACATTCTACCTCCAGCACACATTTGCTTGCAGACTATTACTCCCAGGACCAGCTAGCACAGGTTTTAGACTTAGCACAGTCTCAGAGGTATGCTATGTACAGAGTGCAGAGTTCAGGGGTGCACTATGTGCAGCGTTCCGGGGTGTGCTATGTACAAAATGCCGGGTTCGGGGGTGAGCTATGTGCAGAATTCAGGGGTGCTCTATGTACAGAGTGCAGAGTTCTGGGGTGCGGTATGTGCAGAGTTCAGGGGTGCACTATGTACAGAGTGCAGAGTTCTGGGGTGTGGTATGTGCAGAGTTCAGGGGTGTGCTATGTGCAGAGTTCAGGGGTGCACTATGTACAGAGTGCAGAGTTCAATGTTGCGTTATGTGCAGAGTGCAGAGTTCAATGGTGCGCTATGTGCAGAGGGCAGAGTTCAGGGGTGCGCTATGTGCAGAGTGCAGAGTTCAGTGGTGTGCTATGTACAGAGTGCAGGGGTGCAGTATGTGCAGAGTTCAGGGGTGTGCTATGTGCAGAGTTTAGGGGTGCACTATGTACAGAGTGCAGAGTTCAATGGTGCGCTATGTGCAGAGGGCAGAGTTCAGGGGTGTGCTATGTGCAGAGTTCAGGGGTGCGCTATGTACAGAGTGCAGAGTTCAGGGGTGCGCTATGTACAGAGTGCAGAGTTTAGGGGTGTACTACGTACAGAGTTCAGGAGTGCGCTATGTACAGGGTGCAGAGTTCAGGGGTGTGCTATGTACAGAGTGCAGAGTTCAGGAGTGCGCTATGTACAGAGTGCAGAGTTCAATGGTGCGCTATGTGCAGAGTGCAGATTTCAGGGGTGCGCTATGCACAGATTGCAGAGTTCAGGAGTGCGCTATGTAAAAGGTGCAGAGTTCAGGGGTGCTCTATGTACAGAGTGCAGAGTTTAGGGGTGTTCTATGTACAGAGTGCAGGGTTCAGGGGTGCGCTATGTACAGAGTGCAGAGTTCAGGAGTGCGCTATGTAAAGGGTGCAGAGTACAGGGTTGCGCTATGTACAGAGTGCAGAGTTCAGGGGTATGCTATGTACAGAGTGCAGAGTTCAGGGGCGCGCTATGTACAGAGTTCAGAGTTCAGGGGTGTGCTATGTGCAGAGTTCAGGGGTGCACTATGTACAGAGTGCAGAGTTCAGGGGTGTGTTATGTACAGATTTCAGGGGTGCACTATGTGCAGAGTGCAGAGTTCAGAGGTGTGCTATGTACAGGGTGCAGAGTTTAGGGGTGTGCTAAGTACAGAGTGTAGAGTTCAGGGGTATGTTATGCACAGAGTGCAGAGTTCAGGGGAGCGCTATGTAAAGAGTGCAGAGTTCAGGGGTGCGCTATGTGCAGAGTTCAGGGGTGCGCTATGTACAGAGTGCAGAGTTTAGGGGTGTTCTATGTACAGAGTGCAGAGTTCAGGGGTATGCTATGTACAGAGTGCAGAGTTCAGGGGTATGCTATGTACAGAGTGCAGAGTTCAGGGGAGCGCTATGTACAGAGTGCAGAGTTCAGGGGTGTGCTATGTGCAGAGTTCAGGGGTGCGCTATGTACAGAGTGCAGAGTTCAGGGGTGTGCTATGTACAGAATTCAGGGGAGCGCTATGTACAGAGTGCAGAGTTCAGGGGTGCGCTATGTGCAGAGTTCAGGGGCGCGCTATGTACAGAGTTCAGAGTTCAGGGGTGTGCTATGTGCAGAGTTCAGGGGTGCACTATGTACTGAGTGCAGAGTTCAGGGGTGTGTTATGTACAGATTTCAGGGGTGCACTATGTACAGAGTGCAGAGTTCAATGGTGCACTATGTGCAGAGTGCAGAGTTCAGAGGTGTGCTATGTACAGGGTGCAGAGTTTAGGGGTGTGCTAAGTACAGAGTGCAGAGTTCAGGGGTATGTTATGCACAGAGTGCAGAGTTCAGGGGAGCGCTATGTACAGAGTGCACAGTTCAGGAGTGCGCTATGTAAAGGGTTCAGAGTACAGGGTTGTGCTATGTACAGAGTGCAGTGTTCAGGGGTATGCTATGTACAGAGTGCAGAGTTCAGGGTGCACTATGTACAGAGTGCAGAGTTCAGGGGTGTGTTATGTACAGATTTCAAGGGTGCACTCTGTACAGAGTGCAGAGTTCAATGGTGCGCTATGTGCAGAGTGCAGAGTTCAGAGGTGTGTTATGTACAGGGTGCAGAGTTTAGGGGTGTGCTAAGTACAGAGTGCAGAGTTCAGGGGTATGTTATGCACAGAGTGCAGAGTTCAGGGGAGCGCTATGTACAGAGTGCAGAGTTCAGGGGTGTGCTATGTGCAGAGTTCAGGTGTCCGCTATGTACCGAGTGCAGAGTTCAGGGGTGTGCTATGTACAGAATTCAGGGGAGCGCTATGTACAGAGTGCAGAGTTCAGGGGTGCGCTATGTGCAGAGTTCAGGGGAGGGCTATGTACAGAGTGCAGAGTTCAGGGGTGCACTATGTGCAGAGTTCAGGGAAGCGCTATGTACAGAGTGCAGAGTTCAGGGGTGCACTATGTGCAGAGTTCAGGGGAGCGCTATGTACAGAGTGCAGAGTTCAGGGGTGCGCTATGTGCAGAGTTCAGGGGTGCGCTATGTACAGAGTGCAGAGTTCAATGGTGCGCTATGTGTAGAGTGCAGAGTTCAGAGGTGTGCTATGTACAGGGTGCAGAGTTTAGGGGTGTGCTAAGTACAGAGTGCAGAGTTCAGGGGTATGTTATGCACAGAGTGCAGAGTTCAGGGGAGCGCTATGTACAGAGTGCAGAGTTCAGGGGTGTGCTATGTGCAGAGTTCAGGGGTGCGCTATGTACAGAGTGCAGAGTTCAGGGGTGTGCTATGTACAGAATTCAGGGGAGCGCTATGTACAGAGTGCAGAGTTCAAGGGTGCGCTATGTGCAGAGTTCAGGGGAGGGCTATGTACAGAGTGCAGAGTTCAGGGGTGCACTATGTGCAGAGTTCAGGGGAGCGCTATGTACAGAGTGCAGAGTTCAGGGGTGCGGTATGTGCAGAGTTCAGGGGTGCGCTATGTACAGAGTGCAGAGTTCAATGGTGCGCTATGTGTAGAGTGCAGAGTTCAGAGGTGTGCTATGTACAGGGTGCAGAGTTTAGTGGTGTGCTAAGTACAGAGTGCAGAGTTCAGGGGTATGTTATGCACAGAGTGCAGAGTTCAGGGGAGCGCTATGTACAGAGTGCAGAGTTCAGGGGTGCGCTATGTGCAGAGTTCCGGGGTGCGCTATGTACAGAGTGCAGCGTTCAGGGGTGCGCTATGTACAGATTTCAGGGGTGTACTATGTACAGAGTGCAGAGTTCAATGGTGCGCTATGTGCAGAATGCAGAGTTCAGGAGTGCGCTATGTGCAGAGTGCAGAGTTCAGGGGAGTGCTATGTACATCACTTCCAAGACCTCTTTATGTTTTTCTGCCCCGTGCTTAGCCGTGCCCTGCATGGACCTCTCTATTACCCAACTTGCAACACTGTACCCAAATGACATTTTTATCATTTTTTTCACAACTGTCGGCCAAAATCTCAATACCCCATGCAACAAAGACAAAAACCCCTAAAGAGGGGGGGGGGGAGAAAGGGGGGGGACTATTCCGGTACCAGGTATAATCAAAATTTAATATAAAAGGTGAAAGCGAAGGAAGCAATAATACAGTATAAAAATTCCATTTTAATAGAAAACATGATTAAAAAATTGTAACAATGTCACATACAGTTGCAATTTGAAAACGGAAGCAATAAATACAACCAG